>NC_135413.1:4087361-4387361 GCF_051991245.1 Festucalex cinctus
TTATTATTATTATTATTATTATTATTATTATTAGGGCCCGAGCAGCGGCGGCGGCGGTGCCGCTGCGAGGCCCTATTGTTTTTGTAGGAATTCTTCTTATTATTATTCTTATTATTATTATTCTCCGCAAACAATCGCATTTTTGAGACACTAAACGTGACCGAAAACTCACCAAACTTTACACGCACATCAGGCCTGGCGAAAAATTTGATATTTTAAAGTCGCCATACATGATAACAGAAAAATGGCTCCTTAGCGCCCCCTACATAGGTTAAACGGATCCCTGTCCTGCTACGATTGTCCGACGGCTGTGAAAATTGTGTGGCACCTGTAGCACATCCCAATGAACAAAAACCTCTTTGAAGTGTGTACCCTAAAATAGACAGAAAGTGAGGTATGAGTATTTAAATGTCCAATTTTGGCCCAGTTTTGCATATTTACAGGGGTCATACTTTTGCCCGCTTCTCCTACACGGTTAACCCGATTGACTTCAAACTTGGGATGTACCATCTCAACACCTGGGACAACATCATTGTGAAAAATGAAAAGTTTTTGATATACTATATGACAGCGGCGGCGCATCAAATTTAGAGTTTAAAAATTCTTACTTCACGAGGCATTGCCGGTTGTACGTTTAATCTAGAGCTACGAAAATTGGTACACATATGTAACAGACTATGACCTACAAAAAACTCTTTTTGAACCATATGCTAAACCTAACAGGAAGTCCACCATTTTGATTTATTTTGGAACGTGTTGCCATTTTTTTGGCCATTTCATTGGGGTCTTATTTTAACGAACTCCTCCTACAGTGTTTATCCGATCATCTTCAAACTTGGTGTGATTCATCTTAAGATGTTGAAGATGAAAAGTTATTGAAAGCTTTGTATTTCGTCGCACGCTGTTGTCATGGCATGCACTGTTTGCAAAGGAAAAAAAGTATCCTTAAAGAAGCATTGCCAGTTGTATGAAGCAGCTAGAGCTACGAAAATTTGTAGACATATGTAACAGCCCAAGATGTACAAAAAAGTCTCTTGGTGCCCTGTGCTAAACCCAACAGGAAGTCCCCCAGGGGCCGGGCATCACATTTTGAGCTAAAAAAAACTCCTCTTTAACAAAGCATACCCGGCTGTACGTTTCACCTAGAGTTACCAAAATTTGTAGAGGTATATAACAGCCCTTGAGGTACAAAAAACTCTTTTTGAACCATATGCTAAACCTAACAGGACGTCCGCCATTTTGATTTACTTTGGAATGTGTTGCCATTTTTTTTTGGCCATTTCATAGGAGTCATATTTTAACAAACTGCTCCTACAGAGTTTATCCGATCATCTTCAAACTTGGTGTGATTCATCTTAAGATGTTGAAAATGAAAAGTTATTGAAAGTTTTTTATTTCGTCACACGCTGTTATCGTGGCATGCACTTTTTGCAAAGGAAAAAAATCCTTCTTAATGAAGCATTCCCAGTTGTACGAAGCAGCTAGAGCGACGAAAAATTGTAGACATATGTAACAGCCCAGGATGTACAAAAATGTCTCTTGGTGCCATGTGCTAAACGCAACAGGAAGTCCCCCAGGGGCCGGGCATCACATTTTGAGCTAAAAAATTCCTCTTTAACGAAGCATTCCCGGTTGTACGTTTCACCTAGCGCTATGATAATTTGCAGGCATACATAAGAGCCCACGATGTACAAAAAAGTCTCTTGGAACCATGTGCTAAACCAAACAGGAAGTCTGCCATTTTGATTTATGATGGGATTTGTTGCCATTTTTTGTGGCCTTTTTCAGGGGTCATATTTTAACGAACCCCTCCTACAAAATTTATCCGACTGTCTTCAAACTTGGTGTGTTTCATCTTAAGATGTTTAAGATGCAAAGTAATCGAAAGTTTTTTATTTTGTAACACGCTGTTGCCATAGCAATGCATTGTTTGTCAAGTGCTGCTTTTTTTTTTTATACACATGAAAACTCATGAAACTTTGCAAACACATCAGACTCGTCATGAACATGAATTTTCAGAGATTTATTGTGCAATTTGCAATAAATAGCGCCCTCTAGACATTTTTATGAAGCCTTTCCGATTGTATGATTATGCTAGACCTACAAAAAAGTATTATGTAGCCATTTGCCAAACCAAAGAGGAAGTCCGCTATTTTGATTTTATTTTGGGAATTATACATCATTTTTGGCCTTTTTCATTAAACTTTGCACAGACAAGGCATGGAAAAAAATAACATTTTAAATGGTCCTTGTTCCATGTAACAGTTGTCAAGTGCTGCTTTTTTTTTTTTTTTTTATACACATGAAAACTCACTAAACTTTGCAAACACATCAGACTTGTCATGAACATGAATTTTTAGAGATTTATTGTGCAATTTGCAATAAATAGCGCCCTCTAGACATTTTTATGAAGCATTTCCGATTGTATGATTATGCTAGACCTACAAAAAAGTATTATGTAGCCATTTGCCAAACCAAAGAGGAAGTCCGCTATTTTGATTTTATTTTGGGAATTATACATCATTTTTGGCCTTTCTCATTAAACTTTGCACAGACAAGCCATGGAAAAAAATAACATTTTAAATGGTCCTTGTTCCATGTAACAGTACCCCAACGTGCCAGTACCCTGACGTGCAAGTAACCCAACGTTGTGCTCAATAGCGCCCTCTATGCATTTTTATGGAGCATTTCCAATTGTATGATTCAAGCGATACACAACTAAAGATGACTTGACCAAGATTTATGAAAACTGGGAGGCATACCTATTAGCTTAAGACCTACAAAAGGTATTCTGTAGCCGTATGCTAAACCTAAAAGGTAGTCCACCATTTTGAATTTATTTTGGGAATTGCACACCATATTTTGCGTTTTGATTATACTTTGCACACACAAGGCTTGTCAAAAACATTTTAGATGGTCTTGTCCTATTTGACAGTACCCCAACGTGCCAGTACCCCGACGTGCAAGTACCCCAACGTGGCCCGGGTTGCGAGGGCCCTTTATAGCTGCTCGCAGCTCTAGTTATTATTATTCTTCTTCTTCTTTATTCTCCGCAAACGATCGCGATTTTGGGTACCTAAACATTCACGAAAACTCACCGAACTTTGCACACTCCTCAGGCCCGGCGAAAAATTTGATATTATTAAGTCGTCATAACAATGCGACTCGATAGCGCCCCCTAGCGTAGAAAAATAAAAACCAAGCCCAGCACGTTTGAGCTAGAGCAACAAAAATTGGCAGGCACGTGTAGCACCCCGAGACGCACAAAAAAGTCTATTGGGACCATGTAGCTAAAATGTACAGGAAGTGAGCTATGAATTTTTTAATGTCCAATTTTGGCCTATTTTGGCACATTCACTGTGGTCATGCTTTTTCCCCCTTTGCAAACATTTTTCATCCAATTGACTTCAAACTTGGCATTTATCATCTCAAGACCTGAGAGAACAACTGGGCAAAACATCTTGCCTTTTTGAAATACTATATGACGGGGGCGGGGCATCAAATATTGCCTTTAAAATTTCATTTGTCCAGAAAGAGCAAATGCTTAATAACTCCCATGTACAAGCTCCAAAAAATCTCAAACTTCTCAGGCAACGTAATAGTCACGGCCTGAAAACATCTATATGATAAAATTCAGTTATACATATAGCGCCACCTAGTGGTTACAATAAATGTCATACTTTACGTTTTTAGCTACTGTGCTGAGCTTGTTGAAGGGATCCATTTGAAAATTGGTCAGAAAAGCCTTAAGATGTTGATCATGCCCCACACCGAATATTGTAACTTTTCGCCAAAGGGCGTGGCCGCTACGGTGACGCAAAATCTGAAGATTTTTCGTGAAAATAAAAGCTGCATTAACTTGACCGAGATGATCCTATCTTCTCAAAATTTCACACATTTGATGAGAGTCCAGACCTAAAGACATCTACTGACTTATATTTCATCTAACTGATAGCGCCACCTAGTGGCAATTTTTTTTATTACGAATTTTCTTCTACGTTTTTCTCCAAACACGTTAACTGGACCTACCTCATATTTGCTCAGATGAGGGTTTCGGCCTTCATGATGTCACAACACGAAGTTTGTGAGTTTTCGCGAATTGCTGTGGGTGTGGCTAAGCGCTGTTCGCCAAGAAAACAACGCCAGTTTTGAGGGTCTAAACATGCACAGAAACTCATGAAACTTGGCACACACATGTGGCCTGGTAAAATGAGCAATATTTTATTGTTGATTGTGCTATTTTTACAAAAATGACTCAATAGCGCCCCCTAGAAGTTTTTAACGAAGCAGCCCCGGTTGTACGTTTAAGCAAGAACGACGAATATTTTTAGGTGTATGAGGGAGCCCAAGACCTACAAAAAAGTCTCTTGGACCCATATGCTAAAATGAACAGGAAGTGAGCTACGAATTTTTGAATGTCCCATTTTTGACAATTTTTGCACATTCACAGGGGGCAGACTTTTGCCCACTTCTCCTACACGTTTCATCTGACTGAGTTAAGACTTGACCTGGACCATGTCAAGTCCTGAGCCAACGACAGGGGGAAAAATCTTGACCTTTCGAAATACTATATGATGAAGGCGGGGCATCAAAATTTGTGTTTCGCACTGAAAAAGGATATGCTTAATAACTCCCCGGTACATGCTCCAAAAAATCCCAAACCTAACATGTATGTTTATCGTCAAGGCCTGAAGCTATCTCTATGACAACATTCAGTTATATATGCAGCGCCACCTAGCCCTTGAGGCATAAAAAAAAAATACCCCACATACGGTATTTTGTACAAAAAATGTAAACTCATTCTGAGTGTGATAACTAAGTCATTTATGAATATTCTTTTAGTTTCCACCACTCAAAATGTTCACTGGCATCAGACTTATCCAAACATATATATATATTTTTATTTATTTTTGATAGCCTCTGACATTAAAAGCAATATCGTGAATGAAGGATATGCTTAATAACTCCACGGTACATGCTCCAAAAAAAATCCCACACTTGACATGTATGCTTATAATCAAGGCCTGAAGGTATCTCGATGACAACATTCAGTTATAAATACAGCGCCACCTAGCCCTTGAGGCTTATATAAAAAAAAAAACCCCACATACGGTATTTTGTACAAAAAAATTTAAACTCATTCTAAGTGTGATGACTAAGTCATTTCTGAATATTCTTTTAGTTTCCACCACTCAAATTGTTCACTGGCTTCACACCGATCCAAACGTATGTACGTTTCCATTTTGTTTTAGTCATTTTTGATTGCTCCTTTGGACAATAAAAGTAACATTGTGCAATGAGTACAACGAGCGATGATGTGTATATACACTTTTACAAAAAATACCAATCAGGGCAACTCATTGCCTAAAAATAAAAAAGTACGCTGATTTTTGCAGGTCTTAACAATCACCAAAACCCGTTGAGCTTGACACACACTGGCAAAAAAATATTCTACATGTAAACGTTTATTATGCCATTTTCAAAGAAATTTTGCTTCCAATATGCCAGTACCCCAACGTGCAAGTACCCCAACGTGCAAGTACCCCAACGTGCAAGGACCCCAACCTGGCCCGGGCTGCGAGGGCCCTTTATAGCTGCTCGCAGCTCTAGTTATTATTCTTCTTCTTCTTCTTCTTTATTCTCCGCAAACAATCGCGATTTTGGGTACCTAAATATTCACGAAAACTCACCGAACTTTGCACACTCCTCAGGTCCGGCGAAAAATTTGATATTATGAAGTCGTTATAACAACGCGACTCTATAGCGCCCCCTAGCATAGAAAAATAAAAACCAAGCCCGGCACGTTTGAGCTAGAGCAACGAAAATTGGCAGGCACGTGTAGCACCCCGAGACGCACAAAAAAGTCTATTGGGACCATGTAGCTAAAATGTACAGGAAGTGAGCTATGAATTTTTTAATGTCCAATTTTGGCCTATTTTGGCACATTCACTGTGGTCATGCTTTTTCACCCTATGCAAATATTTTTCATCCCATTGACTTCAAACTTGGTATTTATAATCTCAAGACCTAAGAGAACAGCTGGGCAAAAAGTCTTGCCTTTTCGAAATACTATATGACGGGGGCGGGGCATCAAATATTGCCTTTAAAATTTCATTTGTCCAGAAAGAGCAAATGCTGAATAACTCCCATGTACAAGCTCCAAAAAATCTCAAACTTCTCAGGCAACGTAATAGTCACGGCCTGAAAACATCTATATGACAAAATTCAGTTATACATATAGCGCCACCTAGTGGGTACAATAAATGTCATACTTTACGTTTTTAGCTACTGTGCTGAGCTCGTTGAAGGGATCCAGTTGAAAATTGGTCAGAAAAGCCTTAAGATGTTGATGATGCCCCACACCGAATATTGTAACTTTTCGCCAAAGGGCGTGGCCGCTACGGTGACGCAAAGTCTGAAGATTTTTCGTGACAATAAAAGCTGCATTAACTTGACCGAGATGATCCTATCTTCTCAAAATTTCACACATTTGATGAGAGTCCAGCTCTAAAGACATCTACTAACTTACATTTCATCTAACTGATAGCGCCATCTAGTGGCAATTTTTTTTCTTACGAATTTTCTTCTACGTTTTTCTCCAAACACGTTAACTGGACCTACCTCATATTTGCTCAGATGAGGGTTTCGGCCTTCATGATGTCACAACACGAAGTTTGTGAGTTTTCGCGAATCGCTGTGGGCGTGGCTAAGCACTGTTCGCCAAGAAAACAACGCCAGTTTTGAGGGTCTAAACATGCGCAGAAACTCATGAAACTTGGCACACACATCTGGCCTGGTAAAATGAACACTATTTTATTGTTGATTGTGCTATTTTTACAAAAATGACTCAATAGCGCCCCCTAGAAATTTTTAACGAAGCAGCCCCGATTGTACGTTTAAGCAAGTTCTACGAAAATTTTTACGTGTATGAGGGAGCCAAAGACCTACAAAAAAGTCTCTTGGACCCATATGCTAAAATGAACAGGAAGTGAGCTACGAATTTTTGAATGTCCCATTTTTGACGATTTTTGCACATTTTCAGGGGGCATACTTTTGCCCACTTCTCCTACACGTTTTATCCGACTGACTTATGACTTGACCTGGACCATGCCAAGACCTGAGCCAACAACAGACGGAAAAATCTTGACTTTTGTTAATACTATATGATGAGGGCGGGGCATCAGAATTTGTGTTTCGCACTGAAAAAGGATATGCTTAATAACTCCCCGATACATGCTCCAAAAAATCCCAAACTTGACCTGTATGTTTATCGTCAAGGCCTGAAGGTATCTCTATGACAACATTCAGTTATATATGCAGCGCCACCTAGTCCTTAGGGCATGAAAAAAAAATACCCCACTTACGGTATTTTGTACAAAAAATGTAAACTCATTCTCAGTGTGATAACTAAGTCATTTAGGAATATTCTTTTACTTTCCACCACTCAAAATATTCACTGGCATCAGACCTAACCAAACATACATATTTTTGTTATTTAGTTTTATGTATTTTTGATAGCCTCTATGGACATTAAAAGCAGTATCGTGAATGAAGGCTATGCTTAATAACTCCCAGGTACATGCTCCAAAAAATCCCATACTTGAAATGTATATTTATAGTCAAGGCCTAAAGGTATCTCTATGACAAAATTCAGTTATAAATACAGCGCCACCTAGTCCTTGAGGCATAAAAAAAAAAAAATGCCTCACTTACGGTATTTTTGCAAAAACTGTAAACTCATTGTAAGTGTGATAACTAAGTCATTGATGAATATTCTTTTACTTTCCACCACTCAATATGTTCACTGGCATCAGACCGATCCAAACATACGTATTTTTTATTTAGTTTTATTTATTTTTTGATCGCCTCTATGGACAATAAAATCAACATTGTGCAATGAGTACGAGTGATGATGCGTGTATATATACTTTTACGAAAAATACCAATCAGGGCAACTCCATCCATCCATCCATTTTCTTGACCGCTTATTCCTCACAAGGGTCGCGGGGGCTGCTGGCGCCTATCTCAGCTGGCTCTGGGCAGTAGGCGGGGGACACCCTGGACTGGTTGCCAACCAATCGCAGGGCACACAGAGACGAACAACCATCCACACTCACACGCACACCTAGGGACAATTCGGAGCGCCCAATTAACCTGCCATGCATGTCTTTGGAATGTGGGAGGAGACCGGAGTACCCGGAGAAGACCCACGCGGGCACGGGGAGAACATGCAAACTCCACCCAGGAAGGTCCGAGCCTGGACTCGAACCGGAGACCTCAGAACTGGGAAGCGGACGTGCTAACCACTCGACTACCGTGCCGCCTCAGGGCAACTCATTGCCTAAAAATAGAAAAAAAGACGCTGATTTTTGCAGATCTTAACAATCACCAAAACCCATTGAGCTTGACACACTCATCACACCTGGCAAAAAAAAAAAAAAAATCCACATGTTTATCATGCCATTTTCAAAGAAATTCTGCTTCCAATGTGCTAATACCCCAATGTGCAAGTACCCCAACGTGGCCCGGGCTGCGAGGGCCCTTTATAGCTGCTCGCAGCTCTAGTTATTATTAGGGCCCGAGCAGCTACCGCTGCGAGGTCCCTATTGTTTTTCGATCGGATTATTATTATTATTATTATTATTATTCTTCTTCTTCTTCTTCTTCTTCTTCTCCGTAAACGATCACGATTTTGGGTACCTAAACATTTCCGAAAACTCACCAAACTTTGCACACTCCTCAGGCCCGGCGAAAAATTTGATATTATGAAGTCGTCATAACAACGCGACTCTATAGCGCCCCCTAGCATAGAAAAATAAAAACCAAGCCCGGCATGTTTGAGCTAGAGCAACGAAAATTGGCAGGCACGTGTAGCACCCCGAGACGCACAAAAAAGTCTATTGGGACCATGTAGCTAAAATGTACAGGAAGTGAGCTATGAATTTTTTAATGTCCAATTTTGGCCTATTTTGGCACATTCACTGTGGTCATGCTTTTGACCCCTTTGCAAACATTTTTCATCCAATTGACTTCAAACTTGGCATTTATCATCTCAAGACCTGAGAGAACAACTGGGGAAAAAATCTTGCCTTTTCGAAATACTATATGACGGGGGCGGGGCATCAAATATTGCCTTTAAAATTTCATTTGTCCAGAAAGAGCAAATGCTTAATAACTCCCATGTTCAAGCTCCAAAAAATCTCAAACTTATCAGGCAACTTAATAGTCACGGCCTGAAAACATCTATATGATAAAATTCAGTTATCCATGTAGCGCCACCTAGTGGTAACAATAATTGTCATACTTTACGTTTTTAGCTACTGTGCTGAGCTCGTTGAAGGGATCCAGTTGAAAATTGGTCAGAAAAGCCTTAAGATGTTGATCATGCCCCACACCGAATATTGTAACTTTTCGCCAAAGGGCGTGGCCGCTACGGTGCCGCAAAGTCTGAAGATTTCTCGTGACAACAAAAGCTGCATTAACTTGACCGAGATGATGCTATCTTCTCAAAATTTTACACAATTGATGAGAGTCCAGCCCTAAAGACATCTACAAACTTATATTTCATCTTACTGATAGCGCCACCTACTGGCAATTTTTTTTCTCACGATTTTTCTTCAATGTTTTTCTCCAACCATGTTAACTGGACCTACCTCATATTTGCTCAGATGAGGGTGTCGGCCTTCATGCTGTCACAACATGAAGTTTGTGAGTTTTCGCGAATCGCTGTGGGCGTGGCTAAGCTCTGTTCGCCAAGAAAACAACGCCAATTTTGAGGGCCTAAACTGCCACAGAAACACACGAAACTTGGCACACACAGCTGGCCTGGCAAAATGAGCAATTTTTTATCGTCGATTGTGATATTTTTACAAAAATGACTCAATAGCGCCCCCTAGAAATCTTTAACGAAACAGCCCCAGTTGTACGTTTAAGCAAGAGCTACAAAATTGTTTAGGTGTATTAGGAAGCCCAAGACCTACAAAAAAGTCACTTGGACCCATATGCTAAAATGAACAGGAAGTGAGCTACGAATTTTTGAATGTCCCATTTTTGACGATTTTTGCACATTTACAGGGGGCATACTTTTGCCCACTTCTCCTACACGTTTCATCCGACTGACTTCAGACTTGACCTGGACCATGTCAAGACCTGAGCCAACGACAGGGGGGAAAATCTTGACTTTTCGAAATACTATATGATGAAGGCGGGGCATCAAAATTTGTGTTTCGCACTGAAAAAGGATATGCTTAATAACTCCGCGGTACATGCTCCAAAAAATCCCAAACTTGACATGTATGTTTATCATCAAGGCCTGAAAGTATCTCTATGACAACATTCAGTTATATATGCAGCGCCACCTAGCCCTTGAGGCATAAAAAAAAAATACCCCACATACGGTATTTTGTACAAAAAATGTAAACTCATTCTAAGTGTGATAACTAAGTCATTTATGAATATTCTTTTAGTTTCCACCACTCAAAATGTTCACTGGCATCAGACTTATCCAAACATATATATATTTTTATTTATTTTTGATAGCCTCTGTGGACATTAAAAGCAATATCGTGAATGAAGGATATGCTTAATAACTCCCCGGTGCATGCTTCAAAAAATCCCAAACTTGACATGTATATTTATAGTCAAGGCGTGAAGGTATCTCTATGACAAAATTCAGTTATAAATACAGCGCCACCTAGCCCTTGAGGCATATATATATATATATATTAAAAAAAAAATAATACCCCACATACGGTATTTTGTACAAAAAATGTACACTCATTCTAAGTGTGACAAATGTTGAGGGTTTCGGCCTTCATGATGTCACAACACGAAGTTTGTGAGTTTTCGCGAATTGCTGTGGGCGTGGCTAAGCGCTGTTCGCCAAGAAAACAACGCCAGTTTTGAGGGTCTAAACAGGCACAGAAACTCATGAAACTTGGCACACACATCTGGCCTGGTAAAATGAGCAATATTTTATTGTTGATTGTGCTATTTTTACAAAAATGACTCAATAGCGCCCCCTAGAAATTTTTAACGAAGCAGCCCCGGTTGTACGTTTAAGCAAGAACGACGAATATTTTTAGGTGTATGAGGGAGCCCAAGACCTACAAAAAAGTCTCTTGGGCCTACATGCTAAAATGAACAGGAAGTGAGCTACGAATTTTTGAATGTCCCATTTTTGACGATATTTGCACATTTACAGGGGGCATACTTTTGCCCACTTCTCCTACACGTTTCATCCGACTGACTTCAGACTTGACCTGGACCATGTCAAGACCTGAGCCAACGACAGGGGGGAAAATCTTGACTTTTCGAAATACTATATGATGAAGGCGGGGCATCAAACTTTGTGTTTCGAACTGAAAAAGGATATGCTTAATAACTTCCCAGTACATCCTCCAAAAAATCCCAAACTTGACATGTATGCTCATAGTCAAGGCCTGAAGGTATCTCTATGACAACATTCAGTTATATATGCAGCGCCACCTAGCCCTTGAGGCAAAACAAAAAAATACCCCACATACGGTGTTTTGTACAAAAAATGTAAACTCATTCTTAGTGTGATAACTAAGTCATTTATGAATATTCTTTTACTTTCCACCACTCAAAATTTTCACTAGCATCAGACCTATCCAAACATACGTATTTTTTATTTAGTTTTATTTATTTTTGATAGCCTCTATTGACGTTAAAAGCAGTAACGTGAATGAAGGATATGCTGAATAACTCCCCGGTACATGCTCCAAAAAATCCCACACTTAACATGTATATTTATAGTCAAGGCCTGAAGGTATCTCTATGACAAAATTCAGTGATAAATACTGCGCCACCTAGTCCTTGAGGCATTAAAAAAAAAAAAAAAAAAAAAAAAAAAAAACACGGTATTTTGAACAAAATTTGTGAACTCGTAAGTGTTATAACTAAGTCATTTATGAATATTCTTTTACTTTCCACTACTCAAGATGTTCACTGGTATCAGACCGATCCAAACAACAGTAGTTTTTTTATTCAGTTTCATTTTTTTTGATCGCCTCTATGGACAATAAAAGCAACATTGTGCAATGAGTACAAGCGATGATGGGTATACATACTTTTGCAAAAAAAAAACAGTCAGGTCAACTCATTCCCTAAAAATAAAAAATGAAGCTGATTTTTGCACATCTTGACAATCACCAAAACACATTGAGCTTGTCACACACATCACACCTGGCAAAAAAAAAATCACATGTAAAAGTTTGTCATGCCATGTTCAAAGAAATTTTGCTCATAATGTGCCAGTACCCCAACGTGCGAGTACCCCAACGTGCAAGTTCCCCAACGTGCAAGTACCCCAACGTGGCCCGGGCTGCGAGGGCCCTTTATAGCTGCTCGCAGCTCTAGTTCTTCTTCTTCTTCTTCTTCTTCTTCTCCGTAAACGATCACGATTTTGGGTACCTAAACATTTACGAAAACTCACCAAACTTTGCACACTCCTCAGGCCCGGCGAAAAATTTTATATTATGAAGTCGTCATAACAACGCGACTCTATAGCGCCCCCTAGCATAGAAAAATAAAAACCAAGCCCGGCATGTTTGAGCTAGAGCAACGAAAATTGGCAGGCACGTGTAGCACCCCGAGACGCACAAAAACGTCTATTGGGACCATGTAGCTAAAATGTACAGGAAGTGAGCTATGAATTTTTTAATGTCCAATTTTGGCCTATTTTGGCACATTCACTGTGGTCATGCTTTTTCCCCCTTTGCAAACATTTTTCATCCAATTGACTTCAAACTTGGCATTTATCATCTCAAGACCTGAGAGAACAACTGGGGAAAAAATCTTGCCTTTTCGAAATACTATATGACGGGGGCGGGGCATCAAATATTGCCTTTAAAATTTCATTTGTCCAGAAAGAGCAAATGCTTAATAACTCCCATGTTCAAGCTCCAAAAAATCTCAAACTTATCAGGCAACTTAATAGTCACGGCCTGAAAACATCTATATGATAAAATTCAGTTATCCATGTAGCGCCACCTAGTGGTAACAATAATTGTCATACTTTACGTTTTTAGCTACTGTGCTGAGCTCGTTGAAGGGATCCAGTTGAAAATTGGTCAGAAAAGCCTTAAGATGTTGATCATGCCCCACACCGAATATTGTAACTTTTCGCCAAAGGGCGTGGCCGCTACGGTGCCGCAAAGTCTGAAGATTTCTCGTGACAACAAAAGCTGCATTAACTTGACCGAGATGATGCTATCTTCTCAAAATTTTACACAATTGATGAGAGTCCAGCCCTAAAGACATCTACAAACTTATATTTCATCTTACTGATAGCGCCACCTACTGGCAATTTTTTTTCTTACGATTTTTCTTCAATGTTTTTCTCCAACCATGTTAACTGGACCTACCTCATATTTGCTCAGATGAGGGTGTCGGCCTTCATGCTGTCACAACACGAAGTTTGTGAGTTTTCGCGAGTCGCTGTGGGCGTGGCTAAGCGCTGTTCGCCAAGAAAACAACGCCAATTTTGAGGGCCTAAACTGGCACAGAAACACACGAAACTTGGCACACACAGCTGGCCTGGCAAAATGAGCAATTTTTTATCGGCGATTGTGCTATTTTTACAAAAATGACTCAATAGCGCCCCCTAGAAATCTTTAACGAAACAGCCCCAGTTGTACGTTTAAGCAAGAACGACGAATATTTTTAGGTGTATGAGGGAGCCCAAGACCTACAAAAAAGTCTCTTGTACCCATGTGCTAAAATGAACAGGAAGTGAGCTACGAATTTTTGAATGTCCCATTTTTGACGATTTTTGCACATTCACAGGGGGCAGACTTTTGCCCACTTCTCCTACACGTTTCATCTGACTGAGTTAAGACTTGGCCTGGACCATGTCAAGACCTGAGCCAACGACAGGGGGAAAAATTTTGACTTTTCAAAATACTATATGATGAGGGCGGGGCATCAAAATTTGTGTTTCGCAATGAAAAAGGATATGCTTGATAACTCCCCGGTACATGCTCCAAAAAATCCCAAACTTGACATGTATGTTTATCGTCAAGGCCTGAAGTTATCTCTATGACAACATTCAGTTATATATGCAGCGCCACCTAGCCCTTGAGGCATAAAAAAAAAATACCCCACATACGGTATTTTGTACAAAAAATGTAAACTCATTCTAAGTGTGATAACTAAGTCATTTATGAATATTCTTTTAGTTTCCACCACTCAAAATGTTCACTGGCATCAGACTTATCCAAACATATATATATTTTTATTTATTTTTGATAGCCTCTGTGGACATTAAAAGCAATATCGTGAATGAAGGATATGCTTAATAACTCCACGGTACATGCTCCAAAAAAAATCCCACACTTGACATGTATGCTTATAATCAAGGCCTGAAGGTATCTCTATGACAACATTCAGTTATAAATACAGCGCCACCTAGCCCTTGAGGCATTTATATATATATATATATAAAAAAAACCACATACGGTGTTTTGTACAAAAAATGTACACTCATTCTAAGTGTGATAACTAAGTCATTTATGAATATTCTTTTAGTTTCCACCACTCAAATTGTTCACTGGCTTCACACCGATCCAAACGTATGTACGTTTCCATTTTGTTTTATTCATTTTTGATTGCCCCTTTGGACAATAAAAGTAACATTGTGCAATGAGTACAACGAGCGATGATGTGTATATACACTTTTACAAAAAATACCAATCAGGGCAACTCATTGCCTAAAAATAAAAAAGGACGCTGATTTTTCCAGGTCTTAACAACCACCAAAACCCGTTGAGCTTGACACACACTGGCAAAAAAAAATATTCTACATGTAAACGTTTATTATGCCATTTTCAAAGAAATTTTGCTTCCAATATGCCAGTACCCCAACGTGCAAGTACCCCAACGTGCAAGGACCCCAACGTGCAAGGACCCCAACGTGGCCCGGGCTGCGAGGGCCCTTTATAGCTGCTCGCAGCTCTAGTTATTTATTATTAGGGCCCGAGCAGCGACCGCTGCGAGGTCCCTATTGTTTTTGTAAAAATTATTATTATTAGGGCCCGAGCAGCGACCGCTGCGAGGTCCCTATTGTTTTTGTAAAAATTATTATTATTATTAGGGCCCGAGCAGCAACCGCTGCGAGGTCCCTCTTGTTTTTGTAAGAATTATTATTATTCTTCCGCTTCTTCTTCTTTATTCTCCGCAAACGATCGCATTTTTGAGGACCTAAACATTTACGAAAACTCACCAAACTTTGCAATCTCTTCCGGCCCGGCGAAAAATTTGATATTATGTTGTTGTCATAACAACGCGACTCTATAGCGCCCCCTAGCGTAGAAAAATAAAATCCAATCCCGGCCCGTTTGACCTAGAGCAACGAAAATTGGCAGGCACGTGTAGCACCCCGAGACGCACAAAAAAGTCAGTGGAAGCCATTTCCTAAAATGTACAGGAAGTGAGCTATGAATTTTTGAATGTCCAATTTTGGCCCATTTTGGCACATTCACTGTGGTCATGCTTTTTCCCCCTTTGCAAACATTTTTCATCCAGTTGACTTCAAACTTGCCATGTATCATCTCAAGACCCGAGACAACAACTGGGCAAAAAATCTTGACTTTTTGAAATACTATATGACGGGGGCGGGGCATCAAAAATTTCCTTTAAAATTTCATTTGTCCAGAAAGACAAAATGCTAAATAACTCCCATGGACAAGCTCCAAAAAATCTCAAACTTCTCATGCAACTTAATAGTCACGGCCTGAAAACATATATACAATGAAATTCAGTTATACATTTAGCGCCACCTAGTGGTGACAATAAATGTCATACTTTACGTTTTTAGCTACTGTGCCGAGCTCGTTGAAGGGATCCAGTTGAAAATTGGTCAGAAAAGCCTTAAGATGTTGATCATGCCCCACACCGAATATTGTAACTTTTCACCAAAGGGCGTGGCCGTTACGGTGCCGCAAAATCTGAAGATTTATCGTGACAATAAAAGTTGCTTTAACTTGACCCAGATGATCCTATCTTCTCAAAATTTCACACATTTGATGAGAGTCCAGCCCTTAAGACATCTACGAACTTATATTTCATCTTACTTATAGCGCCACCTAGTGGCAATTTTTTTTCTTACGGATTTTCTTCTACGTTTTTCTCCAACCACGTTTACTGGACCTACCTCATATTTGCTCAGATGAAGGTTTCGGCCTTCATGATGTCACAACATGAAGTTTGTGAGTTTTCGCGAATCGCTGTGGGCGTGGCTAAGCGCTGTTCGCCAAGAAAACAATGCCAATTTTGAGGGCTGAAACATGCACAGAAACTCATGAAACTTGGCGCACACATCTGGCCTGGCAAAATGAGCAATATTTTATTGTGGATTGTGCTATTTTTACAAAAATGACTCAATAGCGCCCCCTAGATATTTTTAACGAAGCAGCCCCGGTTGTACGTTTAAGCAAGATCTTTGGAAATTTTTAGGTGTATGAGGGAGCCCAAGACCTACAAAAAAAGTCTCTTGGCCCAATGTGCTAAAATGAACAGGAAGTGAACTACGAATTTTTGAATGTCCCATTTTTGACGATTTTTGCACATTTACAGGGGGCATACTTTTACCCACTTCTCCTACACGTTTTATCCGACTGACTTATGACTTGACCTGGACCATGTCAAGACCTGAGCCAACGACAGGGGGGGGAAATTTTGACTTTTCGAAATACTATATGATGAGGGCGGGGCATCAAAATTTGTGTTAAGCACTGAAAAAGGATATGCTTAATAACTCCCCGGTCCATGCTCCAAAAAATCCCAAACTTGACATGTATGTTCATAGTCAAGGCCTGAAGCTATCTCTATGACAACATTCAGTTATATATGCAGCGCCACCTAGCCCTTCAGGCATAAAAAAAAAATACCCCACTTACAGTATTTTTACAAAAATTGTAAACTCATTCTCAGTGTGATAACTAAGTCATTTATGAATATTCTTTTACTTTCCACCACTCAAAATGTTCACTGGCATCAGACCTATCCAAACATACATATTTTTTATTTATTTTTATTTATTTTTGATAGCCTCTATGGACGTTAAAAGCAGTATCGTGAATGAAGGATATGCTTAATAACTCCCCGGTACATGCTTCAAAAAATTCCAATCTTGACATGTATATTTATAGTCAAGGCGTGATTGTATCTCTATGACAAAATTCAGTTATAAATACAGCGCCACCTACTCCTTGAGGCATAAAAAAAACAAAAAAAAACCCACTTACGGTATTTTGTACAAAATTTGTGAACTCATTCTAAGTGTTATAGCTAAGTCATTTATGAATATACTTTTACTTTTTCCACTACTCAAGATGTTCACTGGTATCAGACCGATCCAAACATATGTACTTTTTTATTTTGTTTTATTTATTTTTGATAGCCTCTATGGACAATAAAAGCAACATCGTGCAATGAGTACGAGCGATGATGGGTGTATATACTTTTGCAAAAAATACCAATCAGGTCAACTCATTCCCTAAAAATAGAAAAGGACGCTGATTTTTGCAGATCTTAACAATCACCAAAACCCATTGAGCTTGACACACACATCACACCTGGCAAAAAAAATCCACATGTAAAGGTTTATCATGCCATGTTAAAAGAAATTTTGCTCCTAATGTGCCAGTACCCCAATGTGCGAATACCCCAACGTGGCCCGGGCTGCGAGGGCCCTTTATAGCTGCTCGCAGCTCTAGTTATTATTATTCTTCTTCTTCTTCTTCTTCTTCTTCTTTATTCTCCGCAAACAATCGCGATTTTGGGTACCTAAATATTCACGAAAACTCACCAAACTTTGCACACTCCTCAGGTCCGGCGAAAAATTTGATATTATGAAGTCGTTATAACAACGCGGCTCTATAGCGCCCCCTAGCGTAGAAAAATAAAAACCAAGCCCGACACGTTTGAGCTAGAGCAACGAAAATTGGCAGGCACGTGTAGCATCCCGAGACGCACAAAAACGTCTATTGGGACCATGTAGCTAAAATGTACAGGAAGTGAGCTATGAATTTTTTAATGTCCAATTTTGGCCTATTTTGGCACATTCACTGTGGTCATGCTTTTTCCCCCTTTGCAAACATTTTTCATCCAATTGACTTCAAACTTGGCATTTATCATCTCAAGACCTAAGAGAACAGCTGGGCAAAACATCTTGCCTTTTCGAAATACTATACGACGGGGGCGGAGCATCAAATATTGCCTTTAAAATTTCATTTGTCCAGAAAGAGCAAATGCTTAATAACTCCCATGTTCAAGCTCCAAAAAATCTCAAACTTCTCAGGCAACGTAATAGTCACAGCCTGAAAACATCTATATGACAAAATTCAGTTATACATATAGCGCCACCTAGTGGTTACAATAAATGTCATACTTTACGTTTTTAGCTACTGTGCTGAGCTTGTTGAAGGGATCCATTTGAAAATTGGTCAGAAAAGCCTTAAGATGTTGATCATGCCCCACACCGAATATTGTAACTTTTCATCAAAGGGCGTGGCCGCTACGGTGACGCAAAATCTGAAGATTTTTCGTGAAAATAAAAGCTGCATTAACTTGACCGAGATGATCCTATCTTCTCAAAATTTCACACATTTGATGAGAGTCCAGCTCTAAAGACATCTACTAACTTACATTTCATCTAACTGATAGCGCCACCTAGTGGCAATTTTTTTTCTTACGAATTTTCTTCTACGTTTTTCTCCAAACACGTTAACTGGACCTACCTCATATTTGCTCAGAGGAGGGTTTCGGCGTTCATGATGTCACAACACGAAGTTTGTGAGTTTTCGCGAATTGCTGTAGGCGTGGCTAAGCGCTGTTCGCCAAGAAAACAACGCCAGTTTTGAGGGTCTAAACATGCACAGAAACTCCTGAAACTTGGCACACATATCTGGCCTGGTAAAATGAGCAATATTTTATTGTTGATTGTGCTATTTTTACAAAAATGACTCAATAGCGCCCCCTCGAAATTTTTAACGAAGCAGCCCCGGTTGTACGTTTAAGCAAAAACGCCGAATATTTTTAGGTGTATGAGGGAGCCCAAGACCTACAAAAACGTCTCTTGTACCCATATGCTAAAATGAACAGGAAGTGAGCTACGAATTTTTGAATGTCCCATTTTTGACGATTTTTGCACATTCACAGGGGGCAGACTTTTGCCCACTTCTCCTACACGTTTCATCCGACTGAGTTAAGACTTGGCCTGGACCATGTCAAGACCTGAGCCAACGACAGGGGGAAAAATTTTGACTTTTCGAAATACTATATGATGAGGGCGGGGCATCAAAATTTGTGTTTCACAATGAAAAAGGATATGCTTGATAACTCCCCGGTACATGCTCCAAAAAATCCCAAACTTGACATGTATGTTTATCGTCAAGGCCTGAAGTTATCTCTATGACAACATTCAGTTATATATGCAGCGCCACCTAGCCCTTGAGGCATGAAAAAAAAATACCCCACATACGGTATTTTGTACAAAAAATGTACACTCATTCTAAGTGTGATAACTAAGTCATTTATGAATATTTTTTTAGTTTCCACCACTCAAAATGTTCACTGGCATCAGACTTATCCAAACATATATATATTTTTATTTATTTTTGATAGCCTCTATGGACATTAAAAGCAATATCGTGAATGAAGGATATGCTTAATAACTCCACGGTACATGCTCCACAAAAAAAATCCCACACTTGACATGTATGCTTATAATCAAGGCCTGAAGGTATCTCTATGACAACATTCAGTTATAAATACAGCGCCACCTAGCCCTTGAGGCTTATATAAAAAATAAAAAAAATACCCCACATACGGTATTTTGTACAAAAAATGTACACTCATTCTAAGTGTGATAACTAAGTCATTTATGAATATTCTTTTAGTTTCCACCACTCAAATTGTTCACTGGCTTCACACCGATCCAAACGTATGTACGTTTCCATTTTGTTTTATTCATTTTTGATTGCCCCTTTGGACAATAAAAGTAACATTGTGCAATGAGTACAACGAGCGATGATGTGTATATACACTTTTACAAAAAAATACCAATCAGGGCAACTCATTGCCTAAAAATAAAAAAGGACGCTGATTTTTGCAGGTCTTAACAATCACCAAAACCCGTTGAGCTTGACACACACACTGGCAAAAAAATATTCTACATGTAAACGTTTATTATGCCATTTTCAAAGAAATTTTGCTTCCAATATGCCAGTACCCCAACGTGCCAGTACCCCAACGTGCAAGTACCCCAACGTGCAAGGACCCCAACGTGGCCCGGGCTGCGAGGGCCCTTTATAGCTGCTCGCAGCTCTAGTTATTATTATTCTTCTTCTTTATTCTCCGCAAACAATCGCGATTTTGGGTACCTAAATATTCACGAAAACTCACCGAACTTTGCACACTCCTCAGGTCCGGCGAAAAATTTGATATTATGAAGTCGTTATAACAACGCGACTCTATAGCGCCCCCTAGCATAGAAAAATAAAAACCAAGCCCGGCACGTTTGAGCTAGAGCAACGAAAATTGGCAGGCACGTGTAGCACCCCGAGACGCACAAAAAAGTCTATTGGGACCATGTAGCTAAAATGTACAGGAAGTGAGCTATGAATTTTTTAATGTCCAACTTTGGCCTATTTTGGCACATTCACTGTGGTCATGCTTTTTCCCCCTATGCAAACATTTTTCATCCCAGTGACTTCAAACTTGGCATTTATCATCTCAAGACCTAACAGAACAGTTGGACAAAAAGTCTTGCCTTTTCGAAATACTATATGACGGGGGCGGGGCATCAAATATTGCCTTTAAAATTTCATTTTTCCAGAAAGAGCAAATGCTGAATAACTCCCATGTACAAGCTCCAAAAAATCTCAAACTTCTCAGGCAACGTAATAGTCACGGCCTGAAAACATCTATATGACAAAATTCAGTCATACATATAGCGCCACCTAGTGGTTACAATAAATGTCATACTTTACGTTTTTAGCTACTGTGCTGAGCTCGTTGAAGGGATCCAGTTGAAAATTGGTCAGAAAAGCCTTAAGATGTTGATGATGCCCCACACCGAATATTGTAACCTTTCGCCAAAGGGCGTGGCCGCTACGGTGACGCAAAATCTGAAGATTTTTCGTGACAATAAAAGCTGCATTAACTTGACCGAGATGATCCTATCTTCTCAAAATTTCACACATTTGATGAGAGTCCAGCTCTAAAGACATCTACTAACTTACATTTCATCTAACTGATAGCGCCACCTAGTGGCAATTTTTTTTCTTACGAATTTTCTTCTACGTTTTTCTCCAAACACGTTAACTGGACCTACCTCATATTTGCTCAGAGGAGGGTTTCGGCCTTCATGATGTCACAACACGAAGTTTGTGAGTTTTCGCGAATTGCTGTAGGCGTGGCTAAGCGCTGTTCGCCAAGAAAACAACGCCAGTTTTGAGGGTCTAAACATGCACAGAAACTCCTGAAACTTGGCACACACATCTGGCCTGGTAAAATGAGCAATATTTTATTGTTGATTGTGCTATTTCTACAAAAATGACTCAATAGCGCCCCCTCGAAATTTTTAACGAAGCAGCCCCGGTTGTACGTTTAAGCAAGAACGCCGAATATTTTTAGGTGTATGAGGGAGCCCAAGACCTACAAAAAAGTCTCTTGTACCCATATGCTAAAATGAACAGGAAGTGAGCTACGAATTTTTGAATGTCCCATTTTTGACGATTTTTGCACATTCACAGGGGGCAGACTTTTGCCCACTTCTCCTACACGTTTCATCCGACTGAGTTAAGACTTGGCCTGGACCATGTCAACACCTGAGCCAACGACAGGGGGAAAAATTTTGACTTTTCGAAATACTATATGATGAGGGCGGGGCATCAAAATTTGTGTTTCGCAATGAAAAAGGATATGCTTGATAACTCCCCGGTACATGCTCCAAAAAATCCCAAACTTGACATGTATGTTTATCGTCAAGGCCTGAAGTTATCTCTATGACAACATTCAGTTATATATGCAGCGCCACCTAGCCCTTGAGGCATGAAAAAAAAATACCCCACATACGGTATTTTGTACAAAAAATGTAAACTCATTCTAAGTGTGATAACTAAGTCATTTATGAATATTCTTTTAGTTTCCACCACTCAAAATGTTCACTGGCATCAGACTTATCCAAACATATATATATTTAGGGCCCGAGCAGCGACCGCTGCGAGGTCCCTATTGTTCCTGAAGGAATTCTTATTATTAGGGCCCGAGCAGCGGCGGCGGCGGTGCCGCTGCGAGGCCCTATTGTTTTTGTAGGAATTCTTCTTATTAGGGCCCGAGCAGCGGCGGCGGCGGTGCCGCTGCGAGGCCCTATTGTTTTTGTAGGAATTCTTATTATTATTATTATTATTATTATTATTATTATTATTATTCTCCGCAAACAATCGCATTTTTGAGACGCTAAACGTGAACGAAAACTCACCAAACTTTACACGCACATCAGGCCTGGCGAAAAATTTGATATTTTAAAGTCGCCATACATGATAACAGAAAAATGGCTCCATAGCGCCACCTACATAGGTTAAACGGATCCCTGTCCCGCTACGATTGTCCTATGGCGACGAAAATTGTGTGGCACCCGTAGCACATCCAGATGAACAAAAACCTCTTTGATGTGTGTACCCTAAAATAGACAGAAAGTGAGGTATGATCATCTGAATGTCCAATTTTGGCCCAGTTTTGCACATTTACAGGGGTCATACTTTTGCCCGCTTCTCCTACACGGTTAACCCGATTGACTTCAAACTTGGGATGGACCATCTCAACACCTGGGACAACATCATTGTAAAAAATCTAAAGTTTTTGATATACTATATGATGGCGGCGACGCATCAAATTTAGAGTTTAAAAATTCTTACTTCACGAAGCATTGCCGGTTGTACGTTTAATCTGGAGCTATGAAAATTGGTACACATATGTAACAGGCTATGACCTACAAAAAACTCTTTTTGAACCATATGCTAAACCTCACAGGAAGTCCACCATTTTGATTTATTTTGGAACGTGTTGCCATTTTTTTGGCCATTTCATTGGGGTCTTATTTTAACGAACTCCTCCTACAGTGTTTATCCGATCATCTTCAAACTTGGTGTGATTCATCTTAAGATGTTGAAGATGAAAAGTTATTGAAAGCTTTGTATTTCGTCGCACGCTGTTGTCATGGCATGCACTGTTTGCAAAGGAAAAAAAATATCCTTAAAGAAGCATTCCCATTTGTACGAAGCAGCGAGAGCTACGAAAATTTGTTGACATATGTAACAGCCCAAGATGTACAAAAAAGTCTCTTGGTGCCCTGTGCTAAACCCAACAGGAAGTCCCCCAGGCATCACATTTTGAGCTAAAAAACTCCTCTTTAACAAAGCATACCCGGCTGTATGTTTCACCTAGAGTTACCAAAATTTGTAGAGGTATATAACAGCCCTCGAGGTACAAAAAACTCTTTTTGAACCATGTGCTAAACCTAACAGGACGTCCGCCATTTTGATTTACTTTGGAATGTGTTGCCATTTTTTGGGCCATTTCATAGGGGTCATATTTTAACGAACTCCTCCTACAGAGTTTATCCGATCATCTTCAAACTTGGTGTGACTCAT
This sequence comes from Festucalex cinctus, assembly GCF_051991245.1. Classification (NCBI taxonomy): domain Eukaryota; kingdom Metazoa; phylum Chordata; class Actinopteri; order Syngnathiformes; family Syngnathidae; genus Festucalex; species Festucalex cinctus. The sequence continues at coordinate 4,111,040 of NC_135413.1, forward strand.
CTTAAGATGTTGAGGATGAAAAGTTATTGAAAGCTCTTTATTTCGTCGCACGCTGTTGTCGTGGCATGCACTTTTTGCAAAGGAAAAAAATCCTTCTTAATGAAGCATTCCCAGTTGTACGAAGTAGCTAGAGCTACAAAAATTTGTAGACATATGTAACAGCCCACAATGTACAAAAAAGTCTCTTGGTGCCATGTGCTAAACCCAACAGGAAGTCCCCCAGGGGCCGGGCATCACATTTTGAGCTAGAAAACTCCTCTTTAACGAAGCATTCCCGGTTGTACGTTTCACCTAGCGCGATGATAATTTGCAGGCATACATAAGAGCCCACGATGTACAAAAAAGTCTCTTGGAACCATGTGCTAAACAAAACAGGAAGTCTGCCATTTTGATTTACGATGGGATTTGTTGCCATTTTTTGTGGCCTTTTTCAGGGGTCATATTTTAACGAACTCCTCGTACAAAGTTCATCCGACCGTCTTCAAACTTGGTGTGTTTCATCTTAAGATGTTTAAGATGCAAAGTTATCGAAAGTTTTTTATTTTGTCGCACGCTGCTGCTATAGCGATGCATTGTTTGCCAAGTAAAGTGCTGCTTTGTTTTTTTATCTATACATGTGTGAAAACTCATGAAACTTTGCAAACACATCAGACTTGTCATGAACATGAATTTTTAGAGATTTATTGTGCAATTTGCAATAAATAGCGCCCTCTAGACATTTTTATGAAGTATTTCCGATTGTATGATTCTGCTAGATTTGTGAAAATTAGGACAGACCCCTATAAGCCTAATACCTACAAAAAAGTATTATGTAGACATTTGCCAAACCAAAGAGGAAGTCCGCTATTTTGATTTTATTTTGGGAATTATACATAATTTTTGGCCTCTTTCATTAAACTTTGCACAGACAAGGCATGGAAAAAACTAACATTTTAAATGGTCCTTGTTCCATGTAACAGTACCCCAACGTGCCAGTACCCTGACGTGCAAGTAACCCAACGTTGTGCTCAATAGCGCCCTTTATGCATTTTTATGGAGCATTTCCAATTGTATGATTCAAGCGATACACAACTAAAGATGACTTGACCTAGATTTGTGAAAACTGGGAGGCATACCTATTACCTTAAGACCTACAAAAAGTATTCTGTAGCCGTATGCTAAACCTAAAAGGAAGTCCGCCATTTTGAATTTATTTTGGGAATTGCACACCATCTTTGGCCTTTTGCACTCACAAAGCTTGTCAAAAACATTTTAGATGGTCCTTGTCCGATTTGACAGTACCCCAACGTGCCAGTACCCCGACGTGCAAGTACCCCAACGTGGCCCGGGTTGCGAGGGCCCTTTATAGCTGCTCGCAGCTCTAGTTATTATTCTTCTTCTTCTTCTTCTTCTTCTTCTTTATTCTCCGCAAACGATCGCGATTTTGGGTACCTAAACATTCACGAAAACTCACCAAACTTTGCACACTCCTCAGGCCCGGCGAAAAATTTGATATTATGAAGTCGTCATAACAACGCGACTCTATAGCGCCCCCTAGCATAGTAAAATAAAAACCAAGCCCGGCACGTTTGAGCTAGAGCAACGAAAATTGGCAGGCACGTGTAGCACCCCGAGACGCACAAAAAAGTCTATTGGGACCATGTAGCTAAAATGTACAGGAAGTGAGCTATGAATTTTTTAATGTCCAATTTTGGCCTATTTTGGCACATTCACTGTGGTCATGCTTTTTCCCCCTTTGCAAACATTTTTCATCCAATTGACTTCAAACTTGGCATTTATTATCTCAAGACCTAAGAGAACAACTGGGCAAAAAATCTTGCCTTTTCGAAATACTATATGACGGGGGCGGGGCAGCAAATATTGCCTTTAAAATTTCATTTGTCCAGAAAGAGCAAATGCTGAATAACTCCCATGTACAAGCTCCAAAAAATCTCAAACTTCTCAGGCAACGTAATAGTCACGGCCTGAAAACATCTATATGACAAAATTCAGTTATACATATAGTGCCACCTAGTGGTTACAATAAATGTCATACTTTACGTTTTTAGCTACTGTGCTGAGCTCGTTGAAGGGATCCAGTTGAAAATTGGTCAGAAAAGCCTTAAGATGTTGATGATGGCCCACACCGAATATTGTAACTTTTCGCCAAAGGGTGTGGCCGCTACGGTGACGCAAAGTCTGAAGATTTTTCGTGACAAGAAAAGCTGCATTAACTTGACCGAGATGATCCTATCTTCTCAAAATTCCACACATTTGATGAGAGTCCAGCCCTAAAGACATCTACAAACTTATATTTCATCTAACTGATAGCGCCACCTAGTGGCATATTTTTTTCTTACGAATTTTCTTCTACGTTTTTCTCCAAACACGTTAACTGGACCTACCTCATATTGGCTCAGATGAGGGTTTCGGCCTTCATGATGTCACAACACGAAGTTTGTGAGTTTTCGCGAATTGCTGTGGGCGTGGCTAAGCGCTGTTCGCCAAGAAAACAACGCCAGTTTTGAGGGTCTAAACATGCGCAGAAACTCATGAAACTTGGCACACACATCTGGCCTGGTAAAATGAACAATATTTTATTGTTGATTGTGCTATTTTTACAAAAATAACTCAATAGCGCCCCCTAGGAATTTTTAATGAAGCAGCCCCGGTTGTACGTTTAAGCAAGATCTACGAAAATTCTTAGGTGTATGAGGGAGCCCAAGACCTACAAAAAAGTCTCCTGTACCCATATGCTAAAATGAACAGGAAGTGAGCTACGAATTTTTGAATGTCCCATTTTTTTCGATTTTTGCACATTCACAGGGGGCAGACTTTTGCCCACTTCTCCTACACGTTTCATCCGACTGAGTTAAGACTTGGCCTGGACCATGTCAAGACCTGAGCCAACGACAGGGGGAAAAATTTTGACTTTTCGAAATACTATATGATGAGGGCGGGGCATCAAAATTTGTGTTTCGCAATGAAAAAGGATATGCTTGATAACTCCCCGGTACATGCTCCAAAAAATCCCAAACTTGACATGTATGTTTATCGTCAAGGCCTGAAGTTATCTCTATGACAACATTCAGTTATATATGTAGCGCCACCTAGCCCTTGAGGCATGAAAAAAAAATACCCCACATACGGTATTTTGTACAAAAAATGTACACTCATTCTAAGTGTGATAACTAAGTCATTTATGAATATTCTTTTAGTTTCCACCACTCAAAATGTTCACTGGCATCAGACTTATCCAAACATATATATATTTTTATTTATTTTTGATAGCCTCTATGGACATTAAAAGCAATATCGTGAATGAAGGATATGCTTAATAACTCCACGGTACATGCTCCAAAAAAAATCCCACACTTGACATGTATGCTTATAATCAAGACCTGAAGGTATCTCTATGACAACATTCAGTTATAAATACAGCGCCACCTAGCCCTTGAGGCTTATATTAAAAAAAAGAAAAATACCCCACATACGGTATTTTGTACAAAAAATGTACACTCATTCTAAGTGTGATAACTAAGTCATTTATGAATATTCTTTTAGTTTCCACCACTCAAATTGTTCACTGGCTTCACACCGATCCAAACGTATGTACGTTTCCATTTTGTTTTATTCATTTTTGATTGCCCCTTTGGACAATAAAAGTAACATTGTGCAATGAGTACAATGAGCGATGATGTGCATATACACTTTTACAAAAAATACCAATCAGGGCAACTCATTGCCTAAAAATAAAAAAGGACGCTGATTTTTGCAGGTCTTAAGAATCACCAAAACCCGTTGAGCTTGACACACACACTGGCAAAAAAATATTCTACATGTAAACGTTTATTATGCCATTTTCAAAGAAATTTTGCTTCCAATATGCCAGTACCCCAACGTGCCAGTACCCCAACGTGCAAGGACCCCAACGTGGCCCGGGCTGCGAGGGCCCTTTATAGCTGCTCGCAGCTCTAGTTATTATTATTCTTATTCTTATTATTCTTCTCCGCAAACAATCGCATTTTTGAGACACTAAACGTGACCGAAAACTCACCAAACTTTACACGCACATCAGGCCTGGCGAAAAATTTGATATTTTAAAGTCGCCATACATGATAACAGAAAAATGGCTCCATAGCGCCACCTACATAGGTTAAACGGATCCCTGTCCCGCTACGATTGTCCTATGGCGACGAAAATTGTGTGGCACCCGTAGCACATCCAGATGAACAAAAACCTCTTTGATGTGTGTACCCTAAAATAGACAGAAAGTGAGGTATGATCATCTGAATGTCCAATTTTGGCCCAGTTTTGCACATTTACAGGGGTCATACTTTTGCCCGCTTCTACTACACGGTTAACCCGATTGACTTCAAACTTGGGATGGACCATCTCAACACCTGGGACAACATCATTGTAAAAAATCTAAAGTTTTTGATATACTATATGACGGCGGCGACGCATGAAATTTAGAGTTTAAAAATTCTTACTTCACGAAGCATTGCCGGTTGTACGTTTAATCTAGAGCTACGAAAATTGGTACACATATGTAACAGGCTATGACCTACAAAAAACTCTTTTTGAACCATATGCTAAACCTCACAGGAAGTCCGCCATTTTGATTTATTTTGGAACGTGTTGCCATTTTTTTGGCCATTTCATTGGGGTCTTATTTTAACGAACTCCTCCTACAGTGTTTATCCGATCATCTTCAAACTTGGTGTGATTCATCTTAAGATGTTGAAGATGAAAAGTTATTGAAAGCTTTGTATTTCGTCGCACGCTGTTGTCATGGCATGCACTGTTTGCAAAGGAAAAAAAATATCCTTAAAGAAGCATTCCCATTTGTACGAAGCAGCGAGAGCTACGAAAATTTGTAGACATATGTAACAGCCCAAGATGTACAAAAAAGTCTCTTGGTGCCCTGTGCTAAACCCAACAGGAAGTCCCCCAGGGGCCGGGCATCACATTTTGAGCTAAAAAACTCCTCTTTAACAAAGCATACCCGGCTGTACGTTTCACCTAGAGTTACCAAAATTTGTAGAGGTATATAACAGCCCTCGAGGTACAAAAAAACTCTTTTTGAACCATATACTAAACCTAACAGGACGTCCGCCATTTTGATTTACTTTGGAATGTGTTGCCATTTTTTGGGCCATTTCATAGGGGTCATATTTGAACGAACTCCTCCTACAGAGTTTATCCGATCATCTTCAAACTTGGTGTGACTCATCTTAAGATGTTGAGGATGAAAAGTTATTGAAAGCTCTTTATTTCGTCGCACGCTGTTGTCGTGGCATGCACTTTTTGCAAAGGAAAAAAATCCTTCTTAATGAAGCATTCCCAGTTGTACGAAGTAGCTAGAGCTACAAAAATTTGTAGACATATGTAACAGCCCACAATGTACAAAAAAAGTCTCTTGGTGCCATGTGCTAAATCCAACAGGAAGTCCCCCAGGGGCCGGGCATCACATTTTGAGCTAGAAAACTCCTCTTTAACGAAGCATTCCCGGTTGTACGTTTCACCTAGCGAGATGATAATTTGCAGGCATACATAAGAGCCCACGATGTACAAAAAAGTCTCTTGGAACCATGTGCTAAACCAAACAGGAAGTCTGCCATTTTGATTTACGATGGGATTTGTTGCCATTTTTTGTGGCCTTTTTCAGGGGTCATATTTTAACGAACTCCTCGTACAAAGTTCATCCGACCGTCTTCAAACTTGGTGTGTTTCATCTTAAGATGTTTAAGATGCAAAGTTATCGAAAGTTTTTTATTTTGTCGCACGCTGCTGCTATAGCGATGCATTGTTTGCCAAGTAAAGTGCTGCTTTGTTTTTTTATCTATACATGTGTGAAAACTCATGAAACTTTGCAAACACATCAGACTTGTCATGAACATGAATTTTTAGAGATTTATTGTGCAATTTGCAATAAATAGCGCCCTCTAGACATTTTTATGAAGTATTTCCGATTGTATGATTCTGCTAGATTTGTGAAAATTAGGACAGACCCCTATCAGCCTAATACCTACAAAAAAGTATTATGTAGCCATTTGCCAAACCAAAGAGGAAGTCCGCTATTTTGATTTTATTTTGGGAATTATACATCATTTTTGGCCTCTTTCATTAAACTTTGCACAGACAAGGCATGGAAAAAACTAACATTTTAAATGGTCCTTGTTCCATGTAACAGTACCCCAACGTGCCAGTACCCTGACGTGCAAGTAACCCAACGTTGTGCTCAATAGCACCCTCTATGCATTTTTATGGAGCATTTCCAATTGTATGATTCAAGCGATACACAACTAAAGATGACTTGACCTAGATTTGTGAAAACTGGGAGGCATACCTATTAGCTTAAGACCTACAAAAAGTATTCTGTAGCCGTATGCTAAACCTAAAAGGAAGTCCGCCATTTTGAATTTATTTGGGGAATTGCACACCATCTTTGGCCTTTTGCACTCACAAAGCTTGTCAAAAACATTTTAGATGGTCCTTGTCCGATTTGACAGTACCCCAACGTGCCAGTACCCCGACGTGCAAGTACCCCAACGTGGCCCAGGTTGCGAGGGCCCTTTATAGCTGCTCGCAGCTCTAGTTATTCTTCTTTTTCTTCTCCGCAAACAATCGCATTTTTGAGACACTAAACGTGAACGAAAACTCACCAAACTTTACACGCACATCAGGCCTGGCGAAAAATTTTATATTTTAAAGTCGCCATACATGATAACAGAAAAATGGCTCCTTAGCGCCCCCTACATAGGTTAAACGGATCCCTGTCCCGCTACGATTGTCCGACGGCTATGAAAATTGTGTGGCACCTGTAGCACATCCCAATGAACAAAAACCTCTTTGAAGTGTGTACCCTAAAATAGACAGAAAGTGAGGTATGAGTATTTAAATGTCCAATTTTTGCCAATTTTTGCACATTTACAGGGGTCATACTTTTGCCCGCTTCTCCTACACGGTTAACCCGATTGACTTCAAACTTGGGCTGTACCATCTCAACACCTGGGACAACATCATTGTGAAAAATGAAAAGTTTTTGATATACTATATGACGGCGGCGGCGCATCAAATTTAGAGTTTAAAAATTCTTACTTCACGAGGCATTGCCGGTTGTACGTTTAATCTAGAGCTACGAAAATTGGTACACATATGTAACAGACTATGACCTACAAAAAACTCTTTTTGAACCATATGCTAAACCTAACAGGAAGTCCACCATTTTGATTTATTTTGGAACGTGTTGCCATTTTTTTGGCCATTTCATTGGGGCCTTATTTTAACGAACTCCTCCTACAGTGTTTATCCGATCATCTTCAAACTTGGTGTGATTCATCTTAAGATGTTGAAGATGAAAAGTTATTGAAAGCTTTGTATTTCGTCGCACGCTGTTGTCATGGCATGCACTGTTTGCAAAGGAAAAAAAATATCCTTAAAGAAGCATTGCCAGTTGTACGAAGCAGCTAGAGCTACGAAAATTTGTAGACATATGTAACAGCCCAAGATGTACAAAAAAGTCTCTTGGTGCCCTGTGCTAAACCCAACAGGAAGTCCCCCAGGGGCCGGGCATCACATTTTGAGCTAAAAAAAACTCCTCTTTAACAAAGCATACCCGGCTGTACGTTTCACCTAGAGTTACCAAAATTTGTAGAGGTATATAACAGCCCTCGAAGTACAAAAAACTCTTTTTGAACCATATGCTAAACCTAACAGGACGTCCGCCATTTTGATTTACTTTGGAATGTGTTGCCATTTTTTTTGGCCATTTCATAGGGGTCATATTTTAACAAACTCCTCCTACAGAGTTTATCCGATCATCTTCAAACTTGGTGTGATTCATCTTAAGATGTTGAGGATGAAAAGTTATTGAAAGCTCTTTATTTCGTCGCACGCTGTTGTCGTGGCATGCACTTTTTGCAAAGGAAAAAAATCCTTCTTAATGAAGCATTCCCAGTTGTACGAAGTAGCTTTAGCTACAAAAATTTGTAGACATATGTAACAGCCCACAATGTACAAAAAAGTCTCTTGGTGCCATGTGCTAAACCCAACAGGAAGTCCCCCAGGGGCCGGGCATCACAGTTTGAGCGAGAAAACTCCTCTTTAACGAAGCATTCCCGGTTGTACGTTTCACCTAGCGCGATGATAATTTGCAGGCATACATAAGAGCCCACGATGTACAAAAAAGTCTCTTGGAACCATGTGCTAAACCAAACAGGAAGTCTGCCATTTTGATTTACGATGGGATTTGTTGCCATTTTTTGTGGCCTTTTTCAGGGGTCATATTTTAACGAACTCCTCGTACAAAGTTCATCCGACCGTCTTCAAACTTGGTGTGTTTCATCTTAAGATGTTTAAGATGCAAAGTAATCGAAAGTTTTTTATTTTGTCACACGCTGTTGCTATAGCAATGCATGGGAATTGCACACCATATTTTGCGTTTTGATTAAACAGACAAAGCATTCCCGGTTGTACGTTTCACCTAAAGCTATGATAATTTGCAGGCATACATAAGAGCCCACGATGTACAAAAAAGTCTCTTGGAGCCATATGCTAAACCAATCAGGAAGTCCACCATTTTGATTTACGTTGGGATTTGTAGCCATTTTTTGTGGCCTTTTTTAGGGGTCATATTTTAACGAACTCCTCCTACAAAATTTATCCGACTGTCTTTAAACTTGGTGTGCTTCATCTTAAGATGTTTAAGATGCAAAGTTATCGAAAGTTATTTATTTTGTCGCACGCCGTTGTCATGGCAATGCATTGTTTGCCAAGTAAAATGCTACTTTTTTTTTTTTGGTCTAAACATGTGCAAAAACTCATGAAACTTTACACACACATCAGGCTTGTCATCAGCATGAATATTTTAGAGATTTCTTATTCAATTTGCAATAAATGGTTCAATAGCGCCCTCTAGACATTTTTATGAAGCTTTTGCAAATGTTTTGTGTTTTATGATTCAGATAGATTTGTAAAAATTGGGATACCTATCAGCCTAAGACTTACAAAAGGTTTCTAAAGCCATATGCTGAATCAAAAAGGAAGTCTGCCATTTTGATTTACTTTGGTATTTGTAGCCATTTTTTGGGGCCTTTTATAGGGGTCATATTTTCAACAGAACTTATCAGATCGTCTTCATTCTTTGGCGTGTTTCATCTTAAGATATTTAAGATGAAAAGTTATTGAATTTTTTTATTTTGTCACACGCCTTTGCTGTAGCCATGCATAGTTTGTGAAGAAAAATGCTTTTTTGAGAGTCTAAATATGGGTGAAAACTCACAAAACTTTGCACACACACCAGACCTGTCTGGAACATGAATATTTTATTTAGAGATTTGTTGTGCTATTTGTAATAAATGGCTCAATAGCGCCCTCTAGACATTTTTATGAAGTCTTTCCGATTATATGATTCAGCTAGATGTGTGAATATTGGCAGGCATGCCGAATATATTCAAAAAGTATTCTATATAGCCATGTGCCAATCCATTTTGATTTTATTTTGTTAATTGTGCATCGTTTTTGGCCTTTCCATGAAACTTTAAAAACACAAAGCATGGCAAAAACGTTTACAATTTAGATGGTTTCCTATTTGACAGTACCCCAACATGCCAGTACCCCGACGTGCAAATACCCCAACGTGGCCCGGGTTGCGAGGGCCCTTTATAGCTGCTCGCAGCTCTAGTTATTCTTCTTCTTCTTCTTTTTCTTTGTTATTATTCTTTTCCGCAAACAACCACATTTTTGAGGCACTAAACATGAACGAAAACTCACCAAACTTTACACGCAGATCGGGCCTGGCGAAAAATTTGATATTTTAAAGTCGCCATACATGATAACAGAAAAATGGCTCTGTAGCGCCACCTACATAGGTTTAACGGATCCCTGTCCCGCTACGATTGTCCTATGGCTACGAAAATTGTGTGGCACCTGTAGCACATCCAGATGAACAAAAACCTCTTTGATATGTGTACCCTAAAATAGACAGGAAGTGAGGTATGAGTATTTGAATGTCCAATTTTGGCCCATTTTTGCACATTTACAGGGGTCATACTTTTGCCCGCTTCTCCTACACGGTTAACCCGATTGACTTCAAACTTGGGCTGTACCATCTCAACACCTGGGACAACATCATGGTAAAAAAATCTAAAGTTTTTGACATACTATATGACGGTGGCGGGGCATCAAATTTACAGTTTCAAAATTCTTACTTAACAAAGCATTGCCGGTGGTACGTTTAATTGAGAGCCACGAAAATTGGTACACATATGTAACAGACTATGATCTACAAAAAAGCCTGTTGGTGCCATATGCTAAACCTAACAGGAAGTCCGCCAGAGGCGAGGCATCAAATTTTGTGTTTCAAAATTCTTATTTAATGAAGCATTCCCGGCTGTACATTTCACCTAGAGTTACCAACATTTGAAGACATATGTAACAGCCCTCAAGGTACAAAAAACTCTTTTTGAACCATATGCTAAACCGAACAGGAAGTCCGCCATTTTGATTTACTTTGGAACGTGTTGCCATTTTTTGGGCCATTTCATAGGGGTCTTATTTTAACGAACTCCTCCTACAGAGTTTATCCGATCATCTCCAAACTTGGTGTGATTCATCTTAAGATGTTGAAGATGAAAAGTTATTGAAAGCTTTTTATTTCGTCGCACGCTGTTGCCGTGGCATGCACAGTTTGCAAAGGAAAAAATTCCCTCTTAATGAAGCATTCACAGTTGTACGAAGCAGCGAGAGCTACGAAAATTTAGAGACAAATTTAACAGCCCACGATGTACAAAAAAGTCTCTTGGTGCCATGTGCTAAACCCAACAGGAAGTCCCGTAGGGGCCGGTCATCACATTTTGAGGTAAAAAACTCCTCTTTAACGAAGCATTCCCGGTTGTACGTTTCACCTAGCGCTATGATAATTTAGAGGCATACATAAGAGCCCACGATGTACAAAAAAGTCTCTTGGAACCATCTGCTAAACCAAACAGGAAGTCCGCCATTTTGATTTACGTTGGGATTTGTAGCCATTTTTTGTGGCCTTTTTTAGGGGTCATATTTTAACGAACTCCTCCTACAAAATTTATCCGACTGTCTTCAAACTTGGTGTGCTTCATCTTAAGATGTTTAAGATACAAAGTTATCGAAAGTGTTTTATTTTGTCGCACGCCGTTGCCATAGCGGTGCATTGTTTGCCAAGTAAAATGCTGCTTTTTTTTTTTTATCTAAACATGTGCAAAAACTCATGAAACTTTACACACACATCAGGCTTGTCATAAGCATGAATATTTTAGAGAGTTTTTCTGCAATTTTCAATAAATGGCTCAATAGCGCCATCTCGACATTTTTATGAAGCTTTTGGAAATGTATGATTCAGCTAGATGTGAAAAAATTTGGATACCTATCAGCCTAAGACTTACAAAAACGTTTCTAAAGCCATATGCTAAACCAAACAGGAAGTCTGCCATTTTGATTAACTTTGGTATTTGATACCATTTTTGGGGCCTTTTATAGGCGTCATATATTCTTTGGTACGTTTCATCTTAAGATATTTAAGATGAAAAGTTATTGAAATGTTTTATTTAGTCGCACGCCTTTGCTGTAGCGATGCATTGTTTGAAAAGAAAAATGTTTTTTATATGATTCAGCTAGATGTGTGAATATTGGGAGATCAGCCTAAGACTTACAAAAAAGTTTCTAAAGCCATATGCTAAACCAAACAGGAAGTCTGCCATTTTGATTAACTTTGGTATTTGTTGCCATTTTTGGGGCCTTTTATAGGCGTCATATATTCTTTGGCGCGTTTCATCTTAAGATATTTAAGATGAAAAGTTATTGAAATTTTTTATTTTGTTGCACGCCTTTGCTGTAGCGATGCATCGTTTGCAAAGAAAAATGTTTTTTATATGATTCAGCTAGATGTGTGAATATTGGGAGGCATACCTATCAGCCTAATACCTCCAAAAAGTATTCTATAGCCATGTGCCAATCCATTTTGATTTTAAATTGTGCATCATTTTTGGCCTTCCATGAAACTTTGCAAACACAAAGCATGTCTAAAACATTTACAATTTAGACGGTTTCCTATGAAACAGTACCCCAATATGCCAGTACCCCGACATGCAAATACCCCAACGTGGCCCGGGTTGCGAGGGCCCTTTATAGCTGCTCGCAGCTCTAGTTTTATTTATTTTTGATAGCCTCTGTGGACATTAAAAGCAATATCGTGAATGAAGGATATGCTTAATAACTCCACGGTACATGCTCCAAAAAAAATCCCACACTTGACATGTATGCTTATAATCAAGGCCTGAAGGTATCTCGATGACAACATTCAGTTATAAATACAGCGCCACCTAGCCCTTGAGGCTTATATAAAAAAAAAAAAAAACACATACGGTATTTTGTACAAAAAATGTAAACTCATTCTAAGTGTGATGACTAAGTCATTTATGAATATTCTTTTAGTTTCCACCACTCAAATTGTTCACTGGCTTCACACCGATCCAAACGTATGTACGTTTCCATTTTGTTTTATTCATTTTTGATTGCCCCTTTGGACAATAAAAGTAACATTGTGCAATGAGTACAACGAGCGATGATGTATATATACACTTTTACAAAAAATACCAATCAGGGCAACTCATTGCCTAAAAATAAAAAAGGACGCAGATTTTTGCAGGTCTTAACAATCCCCAAAACCCGTTGAGCTTGATACACACTGGCAAAAAAAATATTCTACATGTAAACGTTTATTATGCCATTTTCAAAGAAATTTTGCTTCCAATATGCCAGTACCCCAACGTGCCAGTACCCTAACGTGCAAGTACCCCAACGTGCAAGGACTCCAACGTGGCCCGGGCTGCGAGGGCCCTTTATAGCTGCTCGCAGCTCTAGTTATTATTCTTCTTCTTTATTCTCCGCAAACGATCGCGATTTTGGGTACCTAAACATTCACGAAAACTCACCGAACTTTGCACACTCCTCAGGCCCGGCGAAAAATTTGATATTATTAAGTCGTCATAACAATGCGACTCGATAGCGCCCCCTAGCGTAGAAATATAAAAACCAAGCCCGGCACGTTTGAGCTAGAGCAACAAAAATTGGCAGGCACGTGTAGCACCCCGAGACGCACAAAAAAGTCTATTGGGACCATGTAGCTAAAATGTACAGGAAGTGAGCTATGAATTTTTTAATGTCCAATTTTGGCCTATTTTGGCACATTCACTGTGGTCATGCTTTTTCCCCCTTTGCAAACATTTTTCATCCAATTGACTTCAAACTTGGCATTTATCATCTCAAGACCTGAGAGAACAACTGGGCAAAATATCTTGCCTTTTTGAAATACTATATGACGGGGGCGGGGCATCAAATATTGCCTTTAAAATTTCATTTGTCCAGAAAGAGCAAATGCTTAATAACTCCCATGTTCAAGCTCCAAAAAATCTCAAACTTATCAGGCAACGTAATAGTCACGGCCTGAAAACATCTATATGATAAAATTCAGTTATACATATAGCGCCACCTAGTGGTTACAATAAATGTCATACTTTACGTTTTTAGCTACTGTGCTGAGCTTGTTGAAGGGATCCATTTGAAAATTGGTCAGAAAAGCCTTAAGATGTTGATGATGCCCCACACCGAATATTGTAACTTTTCGCTAAAGGGCGTGGCCGCTACGGTGACGCAAAGTCTGAAGATTTTTCGTGACAATAAAAGCTGCATTAACTTGACCGAGATGATCCTATCTTCTCAAAATTTCACACATTTGATGAGAGTCCAGCCCTTAACACATCTAAAAACTTATATTTCATCTAACTGATAGCGCCACCTAGTGGCAATTTTTTTTCTTACGAATATTCTTCTACGTTTTTCTCCAAACACGTTAACTGAACCTACCTCATATTTGCTCAGATGAGGGTTTCGGCCTTCATGATGTCACAACACGAAGTTTGTGAGTTTTCACGAATTGCTGTGGGTGTGGCTAAGCGCTGTTCGCCAAGAAAACAACGCCAGTTTTGAGGGTCTAAACATGCACAGAAACTCATGAAACTTGGCACACACATCTGGCCTGGTAAAATGAGCAATATTTTATTGTTGATTGTGCTATTTTTACAAAAATGATTCAATAGCGCCCCCTAGAAGTTTTTAACAAAGCAGCCCCGGTTGTACGTTTAAGCAAGAACGACGAATATTTTTAGGTGTATGAGGGAGCCCAAGTCCTACAAAAAAGTCTCTTGGACCCATATGCTAAAATGAACAGGAAGTGAGCTACGAATTTTTGAATGTCCCATTTTTGACAATTTTTGCACATTCACAGGGGGCAGACTTTTGCCCACTTCTCCTACACGTTTCATCTGACTGAGTTAAGACTTGACCTGGACCATGTCAAGACCTGAGCCAACGACAGGGGGAAAAATCTTGACCTTTCGAAATACTATATGATGAAGGCGGGGCATCAAAATTTGTGTTTCGCACTGAAAAAGGATATGCTTAATAACTCCCCGGTACATGCTCCAAAAAATCCCAAACTTGACATGTATGTTTATCGTCAAGGCCTGAAGCTATCTCTATGACAACATTCAGTTATATATGCAGCGCCACCTAGCCCTTGAGGCATAAAATAAAAATACCCCACATACGGTATTTTGTACAAAAAATGTAAACTCATTCTAAGTGTGATAACTAAGTCATTTATGAATATTCTTTTAGTTTCCACCACTCAAAATGTTCACTGGCATCAGACTTATCCAAACATATATATATTTTTATTTATTTTTGATAGCCTCTGTGGACATTAAAAGCAATATCGTGAATGAAGGATATGCTTAATAACTCCACGGTACATGCTCCAAAAAAAATCCCACACTTGACATGTATGCTTATAATCAAGGCCTGAAGGTATCTCGATGACAACATTCAGTTATAAATACAGCGCCACCTAGCCCTTGAGGCTTATATAAAAAAAAAACCCACATACGGTATTTTGTACAAAAAAATGTAAACTCATTCTAAGTGTGATGACTAAGTCATTTATGAATATTCTTTTAGTTTCCACCACTCAAATTGTTCACCCCCTTCACACCGATCCAAACGGTATGTACGTTTCCATTTTGTTTTATTCATTTTTGATTGCCCCTTTGGACAATAAAAGTAACATTGTGCAATGAGTACAACGAGCGATGATGTATATATACACTTTTACAAAAAATACCAATCAGGGCAACTCATTGCCTAAAAATAAAAAAGGACGCTGATTTTTGCAGGTCTTAACAATCACCAAAATCCGTTGAGCTTGACACACACTGGCAAAAAAAATATTCTACATGTAAACGTTTATTATGCCATTTTCAAAGAAATTTTGCTTCCAATATGCCAGTACCCCAACGTGCCAGTACCCCAACGTGCCAGTACCCTAACGTGCAAGTACCCCAACGTGCAAGGACTCCAACGTGGCCCGGGCTGCGAGGGCCCTTTATAGCTGCTCGCAGCTCTAGTTATTCTTCTTCTTCTTCTTCTTCTTCTTCTTTATTCTCCGCAAACGATCACGATTTTGGGTACCTAAACATTCACGAAAACTCACCAAACTTTGCACACTCCTCAGGCCCACGAAAAATTTGATATTATGAAGTCGTCATAACAACGCGACTCTATAGCGCCCCCTAGCATAGAAAAATAAAAACCAAGCCCGGCACGTTTGAGCTAGAGCAACAAAAATTGGCAGGCACGTGTAGCACCCCGAGACGCACAAAAAAGTCTATTGGGACCATGTAGCTAGAATGTACAGGAAATGAGCTATGAATTTTTTTATGTCCAATTTTGGCCTATTTTGGCACATTCACTGTGGTCATGCTTTTTCCCCCTTTGCAAACATTTTTCATCCAATTGACTTCAAACTTGGCATTTATCATCTCAAGACCTGAGAGAACAACTGGGCAAAAAGTCTTGCCTTTTCGAAATACTATATGATGGGGGCGGGGCATCAAATATTGCCTTTAAAATTTCATTTGTCCAGAAAGAGCAAATGCTTAATAACTCCCATGTTCAAGCTCCAAAAAATCTCAAACTTCTCAGGCAATGTAATAGTCATGGCCTGAAAACATCTATATGATAAAATTCAGTTATACATATAGCGCCACCTAGTGGTTACAATAAATGTCATACTTTACGTTTTTAGCTACTGTGCTGAGCTCGTTGAAGGGATCCAGTTGAAAATTGGTCAGAAAAGCCTTAAGATGTTGATGATGCCCCACACCGAATATTGTAACTTTTCGCCAAAGGGCGTGGCCGCTACGGTGACGCAAAGTCTGAAGATTTTTCGTGACAATAAAAGCTGCATTAACTTGACCGAGATGATCCTATCTTCTCAAAATTTCACACATTTGATGAGAGTCCAGCTCTAAAGACATCTACTAACTTACATTTCATCTAACTGATAGCGCCACCTAGTGGCAATTTTTTTTCTTACGAATGTTCTTCTACGTTTTTCTCCAAACACGTTAACTGGACCTACCTCATATTTGCTCAGATGAGGGTTTCGGCCTTCATGATGTCACAACACGAAGTTTGTGAGTTTTCGCGAATTGCTGTGGGCGTGGCTAAGCGCTGTTCGCCAAGAAAACAACGCCAGTTTTGAGGGTCTAAACATGCACAGAAACTCCTGAAACTTGGCACACACATCTGGCCTGGTAAAATGAGCAATATTTTATTGTTGATTGTGCTATTTTTACAAAAATGACTCAATAGCGCCCCCTCGAAATTTTTAACGAAGCAGCCCCGGTTGTACGTTTAAGCAAGAACGACGAATATTTTTAGGTGTATGAGGGAGCCCAAGACCTACAAAAAAGTCTCTTGTACCCATATGCTAAAATGAACAGGAAGTGAGCTACGAATTTTTGAATGTCCCATTTTTGACGATTTTTGCACATTCACAGGGGGCAGACTTTTGCCCACTTCTCCTACACGTTTCATCCGACTGAGTTAAGACTTGGCCTGGACCATGTCAAGACCTGAGCCAACGACAGGGGGAAAAATTTTGACTTTTCGAAATACTATATGATGAGGGCGGGGCATCAAAATTTGTGTTTCGCAATGAAAAAGGATATGCTTGATAACTCCCCGGTACATGCTCCAAAAAATCCCAAACTTGACATGTATGTTTATCGTCAAGGCCTGAAGTTATCTCTATGACAACATTCAGTTATATATGCAGCGCCACCTAGCCCTTGAGGCATGAAAAAAAAATACCCCACATACGGTATTTTGTACAAAAAATGTAAACTCATTCTAAGTGTGATAACTAAGTCATTTCTGAATATTCTTTTAGTTTCCACCACTCAAAATGTTCACTGGCATCAGACTTATCCAAACATATATATATTTTTATTTATTTTTGATAGCCTCTATGGACATTAAAAGCAATATCGTGAATGAAGGATATGCTTAATAACTCCACGGTACATGCTCCAAAAAAAATCCCACACTTGACATGTATGCTTATAATCAAGGCCTGAAGGTATCTCTATGACAACATTCAGTTATAAATACAGCGCCACCTAGCCCTTGAGGCTTATATAAAAAAAAATAAAAATACCCCACATACGGTATTTTGTACAAAAAATGTACACTCATTCTAAGTGTGATAACTAAGTCATTTATGAATATTCTTTTAGTTTCCACCACTCAAATTGTTCACTGGCTTGACACCGATCCAAACGTATGTACGTTTCCATTTTGTTTTATTCATTTTTGATTGCCCCTTTGGACAATAAAAGTAACATTGTGCAATGAGTACAACGAGCGATGATGTGTATATACACTTTTACAAAAAAATACCAATCAGGGCAACTCATTGCCTAAAAATAAAAAAGGACGCTGATTTTTGCAGGTCTTAACAATCACCAAAACCCGTTGAGCTTGACACACACACTGGCAAAAAAATATTCTACATGTAAACGTTTATTATGCCATTTTCAAAGAAATTTTGCTTCCAATATGCCAGTACCCCAATGTGCCAGTACCCCAACATGCAAGTACCACAACGTGCAAGGACCCCAACGTGGCCCGGGCTGCGAGGGCCCTTTATAGCTGCTCGCAGCTCTAGTCATTCTTCTTCTTCTTCTTCTTCTTCTTCTTTATTCTCCGCAAACAATCGCGATTTTGGGTACCTAAATATTCACGAAAACTCACCGAACTTTGCACACTCCTCAGGCCCGGCGAAAAATTTGATATTATTAAGTCGTCATAACAATGCGACTCGATAGCGCCCCCTAGCGTAGAAAAATAAAAACCAAGCCCGGCACGTTTGAGGTAGAGCAACAAAAATTGGCAGGCACGTGTAGCACCCCGAGACGCACAAAAAAGTCTATTGGGACCATGTAGCTAAAATGTACAGGAAGTGAGCTATGAATTTTTTTATGTCCAATTTTGGCCTATTTTGGCACATTCACTGTGGTCATGCTTTTTCCCACTTTGCAAACATTTTTCATCCAATTGACTTCAAACTTGGCATTTATCATCTCAAGACCTGAGAGAAAAACTGGGCAAAACATCTTGCCTTTTTGAAATACTATATGACGGGGGCGGGGCATCAAATATTGCCTTTAAAATTTCATTTGTCCAGAAAGACCAAATGCTGAATAACTCCCATGTACAAGCTCCAAAAAATCTCAAACTTCTCAGGCAACGTAATAGTCACGGCCTGAAAACATCTATATGATAAAATTCAGTTATACATATAGCGCCACCTAGTGGTTACAACAAATGTCATACTTTACGTTTTTAGCTACTGTGCTGAGCTTGTTGAAGGGATCCATTTGAAAATTGGTCAGAAAAGGCTTAAGATGTTGATCATGCCCCACACCGAATATTGTAACTTTTCGCCAAAGGGCGTGGCCGCTACGGTGACGCAGAGTCTGAAGATTTTTCGTGAAAATAAAAGCTGCATTAACTTGACCGAGATGATCCTATCTTCTCAAAATTTCACACATTTGATGAGAGTCCAGCCCTAAAGACATCTACTGACTTATATTTCATCTAACTGATAGCGCCACCTAGTGGCAATTTTTTTTATTACGAATTTTCTTCTACGTTTTTCTCCAAACACGTTAACTGAACCTACCTCATATATGCTCAGATGAGGGTTTCGGCCTTCATGATGTCACAACACGAAGTTTGTGATTTTTCACGAATTGCTGTGGGTGTGGCTAAGCGCTGTTCGCCAAGAAAACAACGCCAGTTTTGAGGGTCTAAACATGCACAGAAACTCATGAAACTTGGCACACACATCTGGCCTGGTAAAATGAGCAATATTTTATTGTTGATTGTGCTATTTTTACAAAAATGACTCAATAGCGCCCCCTAGACGTTTTTAACGAAGCAGCCCCGGTTGTACGTTTAAGCAAGAACGCCGAATATTTTTAGGTGTATGAGGGAGCCCAAGACCTACAAAAAAGTCTCTTGGACCCATATGCTAAAATGAACAGGAAGTGAGCTACGAATTTTTGAATGTCCCATTTTTGACGATTTTTGCACATTCACAGGGGGCAGACTTTTGCCCACTTCTCCTACACGTTTCATCTGACTGAGTTAAGACTTGACCTGGACCATGTCAAGACCTGAGCCAACGACAGGGGGAAAAATCTTGACCTTTCGAAATACTATATGATGAAGGCGGGGCATCAAAATTTGTGTTTCGCACTGAAAAAGGATATGCTTAATAACTCCCCGGTACATGCTCCAAAAAATCCCAAACTTGACATGTATGTTTATCGTCAAGGCCTGAAGCTATCTCTATGACAACATTCAGTTATATATGCAGCGCCACCTAGCCCTTGAGGCATAAAAAAAAAATACCCCACATACGGTATTTTGTACAAAAAATGTAAACTCATTCTAAGTGTGATAACTAAGTCATTTATGAATATTCTTTTAGTTTCCACCACTCAAAATGTTCACTGGCATCAGACTTATCCAAACATATATATATTTTTATTTATTTTTGATAGCCTCTGTGGACATTAAAAGCAATATCGTGAATGAAGGATATGCTTAATAACTCCACGGTACATGCTCCAAAAAAAATCCCACACTTGACATGTACGCTTATAATCAAGGCCTGAAGGTATCTCGATGACAACATTCAGTTATAAATACAGCGCCACCTAGCCCTTGAGGCTTATATAAAAAAAAAACAACCCACATACGGTATTTTGTACAAAAAATGTAAACTCATTCTAAGTGTGATGACTAAGTCATTTATGAATATTCTTTTCGTTTCCACCACTCAAATTGTTCACTGGCTTCACACCGATCCAAATGTATGTACGTTTCCATTTTGTTTTATTCATTTTTGATTGCCCCTTTGGACAATAAAAGTAACATTGTGCAATGACTACAACGAGCGATGATGTATATATACACTTTTACAAAAAATACCAATCAGGGCAACTCATTGCCTAAAAATAAAAAAGGACGCTGATTTTTGCAGGTCTTAACAATCCCCAAAACCCGTTGAGCTTGACACACACTGGCAGAAAAAAAATATTCTACATGTAAACGTTTATTATGCCATTTTCAAAGAAATTTTGCTTCCAATATGCCAGTACCCCAACGTGCCAGTACCCTAACGTGCAAGTACCCCAACGTGCAAGGACTCCAACGTGGCCCGGGCTGCGAGGGCCCTTTATAGCTGCTCGCAGCTCTAGTTATTATTATTATTATTATTATTATTCTTTATTCTCCGCAAACGATCCCGATTTTGGGTACCTAAACATTCACGAAAACTCACCGAACTTTGCACACTCCTCAGGCCCGGCGAAAAATTTGATATTATGAAGTCGTCATAACAACGCGACTCTATAGCGCCCCCTAGCGTAGAAAAATAAAAACCAAGCCCGGCACGTTTGAGCTAGAGCAACGAAAATTGGCAGGCACGTGTAGCACCCCGAGATGCACAAAAAAGTCTGTTGGGACCATGTAGCTAAAATGTACAGGAAATGAGCTATGAATTTTTTAATGTCCAATTTTGGCCTATTTTGGCACATTCACTGTTGTCATGCTTTTTCCCCCTCTGCAAACATTTTTCATCCAATTAACTTCAAACTTGGCATTTATCATCTCAAGACGTGAGAGAACAACTGGGCAAAAAGTCTTGCCTTTTCGAAATACTATATGATGGGGGCGGGGCATCAAATATTGCCTTTAAAATTTAATTTGTCCAGAAAGAGCAAATGCTTAATAACTCCCATGTTCAAGCTCCAAAAAATCTCAAACTTCTCAGGCAATGTAATAGTCACGGCCTGAAAACATCTATATGATAAAATTCAGTTATACATATAGCGCCACCTAGTGGTAACAATAAATGTCATACTTTACGTTTTTAGCTACTGCGCTGAGCTCGTTGAAGGGATCCAGTTGAAAATTGGTCAGAAAAGCCTTAAGATGTTGCTCATGCCCCACACCGAATTTTGTAACTTTTCGCCAAAGGGCGTGGCCGCTACGGTGCCGCAAAGTCTAAAGATTTTTCATGACAATAAAAGCTGCATTAACTTGACCGAGATGATCCTATCTTCTCAAAATTTCACACATTTGATGAGAGTCCAGCCCTAAAGACATCTATGAACTTATATTTCATCTTACTGATAGCGCCACCTAGTGGCAATTTTTTTTCTTACGAATTTTCTTCTAAGTTTTTCTCCAAACACGTTAACTGGACCTACCTCATATTTGCTCAGATGAGGGATTCGGCCTTCATGTTGTCACAACACGAAGTTTATGAGTTTTCGTGAATCGCTGTGGGCGTGGCTAAGCACTGTTCGCCAAGAAAACAACGGCAGTTTTCAGGGTCTAAACATGCGCAGAAACTCATGAAACTTGGCACACACATCTGGCTTGGTAAAATGAACAATATTTTATTGTTGATTGTGCTATTTTTACAAAAATGACTCAATAGCGCCCCCTAGGAATTTTTAATGAAGCAGCCCCGGTTGTACGTTTAAGCAAGATCTACGAAAATTTTTAGGTGTATGAGGGAGCCCAAGACCTACAAAAAAGTCTCTTGGACCCATATGCTAAAATGAACAGGAAGTGAGCTACGAATTTTTGAATGTCCCATTTTTGACGATTTTTGCACATTCACAGGGGGCAGACTTTTGCCCACTTCTCCTACACGTTTCATCTGACTGAGTTAAGACTTGACCTGGACCATGTCAAGACCTGAGCCAACGACAGGGGGAAAAATCTTGACTTTTCGAAATACTATATGATGAAGGCGGGGCATCAAAATTTGTGTTTCGCACTGAAAAAGGATATGCTTAATAACTCCCCGGTACATGCTCCAAAAAATCCCAAACTTGACATGTATGTTTATCGTCAAGGCCTGAAGCTATCCCTATGACAACATTCAGTTATATATGCAGCGTCACCTAGCCCTTGAGGCATAAAAAAAAAATACCCCACATACGGTATTTTGTACAAAAAATGTAAACTCATTCTAAGTGTGATAACTAAGTCATTTATGAATATTCTTTTAGTTTCCACCACTCAAAATGTTCACTGGCATCAGACTTATCCAAACATATATATATTTTTATTTATTTTTGATAGCCTCTGTGGACATTAAAAGCAATATCGTGAATGAAGGATATGCATAATAACTCCACGGTACATGCTCCAAAAAAAATCCCACACTTGACATGTATGCTTATAATCAAGGCCTGAAGGTATTTCTATGACAACATTCAGTTATAAATACAGCGCCACCTAGCCCTTGAGGCATAATATATATTTTAAAAAAAACATACGGTATTTTGTACAAAAAATGTAAACTCATTCTAAGTGTTATAACTAAATCATTTATGAATATTCTTTTAGTTTCCACCACTCAAATTGTTCACTGGCTTCACACCGATCCAAACGTATGTACGTTTCCATTTTGTTTTATTCATTTTTGATTGCCCCTTTGGACAATAAAAGTAACATTGTGCAATGAGTACAACGAGCGATGATGTATATATACACTTTTACAAAAAATACCAATCAGGGCAACTCATTGCCTAAAAATAAATAAGGACGCTGATTTTTGCAGGTCTTAACAATCACCAAAACCCGTTGAGATTGACAGACAGTGGCAAAAAAAATATTCTACATGTAAACGTTTATTATGCCATTTTCAAAGAAATTTTGCTTCCAATATGCCAGTACCCCAACGTGCCAGTACCCTAACGTGCAAGTACCCCAACGTGCAAGGACCCCAACGTGGCCCGGGCTGCGAGGGCCCTTTATAGCTGCTCGCAGCTCTAGTTAGGGCCCGAGCAGCGACCGCTGCGAGGTCCCTATTGTTTTTGTAAAAATTATTATTATTAGGGCCCGAGCAGCGACCGCTGCGAGGTCCCTATTGTTTTTGTAAAAATTATTCTTCTTCTTCTTCTTCTTCTTCTTCTTCTTTATTCTCCGCAAACGATCGCGATTTTGGGTACCTAAACATTCACGAAAACTCACCGAACTTTGCACACTCCTCAGGCCCGGCGAAAAATTTGATATTATTAAGTCGTCATAACAATGCGACTCGATAGCGCCCCCTAGCGTAGAAAAATAAAAACCAAGCCCGGCACGTTTGAGCTAGAGCAACAAAAATTGGCAGGCACGTGTAGCACCCCGAGACGCACAAAAAAGTCTATTGGGACCATGTAGCTAAAATGTACAGGAAGTGAGCTATGAATTTTTTAATGTCCAATTTTGGCCTATTTTGGCACATTCACTGTGGTCATGCTTTTTCCCCCTTTGCAAACATTTTTCATCCAATTGACTTCAAACTTGGCATTTATCATCTCAAGACCTGAGAGAACAACTGGGCAAAACATCTTGCCTTTTTGAAATACTATATGACGGGGGCAGGGCATCAAATATTGCCTTTAAAATTTCATTTGTCCAGAAAGAGCAAATGCTTAATAACTCCCATGTTCAAGCTCCAAAAAATCTCAAACTTCTCCGGCAATGTAATAGTCACGGCCTGAAAACATCTATATGATAAAATTCAGTTATACATATAGCGCCACCTAGTGGTAACAATAAATGTCATACTTTACGTTTTTAGCTACTGCGCTGAGCTCGTTGAAGGGATCCAGTTGAAAATTGGTCAGAAAAGCCTTAAGATGTTGATCATGCCCCACACCGAATATTGTAACTTTTCGCCAAAGGGCGTGGCCGCTACGGTGCCGCAAAGTCTAAAGATTTTTCGTGACAATAAAAGCTGCATGAACTTGACCGAGATGATCCTATCTTCTCAAAATTTCACACATTTGATGAGAGTCCAGCCCTAAAGACATCTATGAACTTATATTTCATCTTACTGATAGCGCCAACTAGTGGCAATTTTTTTTCTTACGAATTTTCTTCTACGTTTTTTCTCCAAACACGTGAACTGGACCTACCTCATATTTGCTCAGATGAGGGATTCGGCTTTCATGATGTCACAACACGAAGTTTGTGAGTTTTCGCGAATCGCTGTGGGCGTGGCTAAGCACTGTTCGCCAAGAAAACAACGCCAGTTTTGAGGGTCTAAACATGCGCAGAAACTCATGAAACTTGGCACACATATCTGGCCTGGCAAAATGAGCAATATTTTATCATGTATTGTCCTATTTTTACAAAAATGACTCAATAGCGCCCCCTAGAAATTTTTAACGAAGTAGCCCCGATTGTACGTTTAAGCAAGATCTACGAAAATTTTTAGGTGTATGAGGGAGCCAAAGACCTACAAAAAAGTCTCTTGGACCCATATGCTAAAATGAACAGGAAGTGAGCTACGAATTTTTGAATGTCCCATTTTTGACGATTTTTGCACATTCACAGGGTGCAGACTTTTGCCCACTTCTCCTACACGTTTCATCTGACTGAGTTAAGACTTGACCTGGACCATGTCAAGACCTGAGCCAACGACAGGGGGAAAAATCTTGACTTTTCGAAATACTATATGATGAAGGCGGGGCATCAAATTTTGTGTTTCGCACTGAAAAAGGATATGCTTCATAACTCCCCGGTACATGCTCCAAAAAATCCCAAACTTGACATGTATGTTTATCGTCAAGGCCTGAAGCTATCTCAATGACAACATTCAGTTATATGTGCAGCGTCACCTAGCCCTTGAGGCATAAAAAAAAAATACCCCACATACGGTATTTTGTACAAAAAATGTAAACTCATTCTAAGTGTGATAACTAAGTCATTTATGAATATTCTTTTAGTTTCCACCACTCAAAATGTTCACTGGCATCAGACTTATCCAAACATATATATATTTTTATTTATTTTTGATAGCCTCTGTGGACATTAAAAGCAACATCGTGAATGAAGGATATGCTTAATAACTCCACGGTACATGCTCCAAAAAAAATCCCACACTTTACATGTATGCTTATAATCAAGGCCTGAAGGTATCTCGATGACAACATTCAGTTATAAATACAGCGCCACCTAGCCCTTGAGGCTTATAAAAAAAACAAAAAACACATACGGTATTTTGTACAAAAAATGTAAACTCATTCTAAGTGTTATAACTAAGTCATTTATGAATATTCTTTTAGTTTCCACCACTCAAATTGTTCACTGGCTTCACACCGATCCAAACGTATGTACGTTTCCATTTTGTTTTATTCATTTTTGATTGCCCCTTTGGACAATAAAAGTAACATTGTGCAATGAGTACAACGAGCGATGATGTATATATACACTTTTACAAAAAATACCAATCAGGGAAACTCATTGCCTAAAAATAAATAAGGACGCTGATTTTTGCAGGTCTTAACAATCACCAAAACCCGTTGAGCTTGACAGACACTGGCAAAAAAAATATTCTACATGTAAACGTTTATTATGCCATTTTCAAAGAAATTTTGCTTCCAATATGCCTGTACCCCAACGTGCCAGTACCCTAACGTGCAAGTACCCCAACGTGCAAGGACCCCAACGTGGCCCGGGCTGCGAGGGTCCTTTATAGCTGCTCGCAGCTCTAGTTAGGGCCCGAGCAGCGACCGCTGCGAGGTCCCTATTTTTTTGTAAAAATTATTATTATTATTATTATTATTATTAGGGCCCGAGCAGCGACCGCTGCGAGGTCCCTATTGTTTTTGTAAAAATTATTCTTCTTATTATTATTAGGTCCCGAGCAGCGACCGCTGCGAGGTCCCTATTGTTTTTGTAAAAATTCTTCTTCTTCTTCTTCTTCTTCTTCTTCTTCTTCTTCTTTTTCTTCTTCTTCTTCTTCTTCTTCCATTTTGTTTTATTCATTTTTGATTGCCCCTTTGGACAATAAAAGTAACATTGTGCAATGAGTACAACAAGCGATGATGTGTATATACACTTTTACAAAAAATACCAATCAGGGCAACTCATTGCCTAAAAATAAAAAAGGACGCTGATTTTTGCAGGTCTTAACAATCACCAAAACCTGTTGAGCTTGACACACTGGCAAAAAAAATATTCTACATGTAAACGTTTATTGTGCCATTTTCAAAGAAATTTTGCTTCCAATATGCCAGTACCCCAACGTGCCAGTACCCGAACGTGCAAGTACCCCAACGTGCAAGGACCCCAACGTGGCCCGGGCTGCGAGGGCCCTTTATAGCTGCTCGCAGCTCTAGTTAGGGCCCGAGCAGCGACCGCTGCGAGGTCCCTATTTTTTTGTAAAAATTATTATTATTATTATTATTATTATTATTAGGGCCCGAGCAGCGACCGCTGCGAGGTCCCTATTGTTTTTGTAAAAATTATTCTTCTTCTTCTTATTATTATTATTATTATTAGGGCCCGAGCAGCGACCGCTGCGAGGTCCCTATTGTTTTTCGTTCGAATTATTATTAGGGCCCGAGCAGCGACCGCTGCGAGGTCCCTATTGTTTTTGTAAAAATTATTATTATTATTATTATTATTATTACTATTATTATTAGGGCCCGAGCAGTGACCGCTGCGAGGTCCCTATTGTTTTTGTAAAAATTATTATTAGGGCCCGAGCAGCGACCGCTGCGAGGTCCCTATTGTTCCTGAAGGAATTCTTATTAGGGCCCGAGCAGCGGCGGCGGCGGTGCCGCTGCGAGGCCCTATTGTTTTTGTAGGAATTCTTCTTATTATTATTCTTATTATTATTCTTCTCCGCAAACAATCGCATTTTTGAGACACTAAACGTGACCGAAAACTCACCAAACTTTACACGCACATCAGGCCTGGCGAAAAATTTGATATTTTAAAGTCGCCATACATGATAACAGAAAAATGGCTCCTTAGCGCCCCCTACATAGGTTAAACGGATCCCTGTCCCGCTACGATTGTCCGACGGCTATGAAAATTGTGTGGCACCTGTAGCACATCCCAATGAACTTAAACCTCTTTGAAGTGTGTACCCTAAAATAGACAGAAAGTGAGGTATGAGTATTTAAATGTCCAATTTTTGCCAATTTTTGCACATTTACAGGGGTCATACTTTTGCCCGCTTCTCCTACACGGTTAACCCAATTGACTTCAAACTTGGGATGTACCATCTCAACACCTGGGACAACATCATTGTGAAAAATGAAAAGTTTTTGATATACTATATGACGGCGGCGGCGCATCAAATTTAGAGTTTAAAAATTCTTACTTCACAAAGCATTGCCGGTTGTACGTTTAATCTAGAGCTACGAAAATTGGTACACATATGTAACAGGCTATGACCTACAAAAAACTCTTTTTGAACCATATGCTAAACCTAACAGGAAGTCCACCATTTTGATTTATTTTGGAACGTGTTGCCATTTTTTTGGCCATTTCATTGGGGTCTTATTTTAACGAACTCCTCCTACAGTGTTTATCCGATCATCTTCAAACTTGGTGTGATTCATCTTAAGATGTTGAAGATGAAAAGTTATTGAAAGCTTTTTATTTCGTCGCACGCTGTTGCCGTGGCATGCACAGTTTGCAAAGGAAAACAATTCCCTCTTAATGAAGCATTCCCAGTTGTACGAAGCAGCTAGAGCTACGCAAATTTGGAGACAAATTTAACAGCCCACGATGTACAAAAAAAGTCTCCTGGTGCCATGTGCTAAACCCAACAGGAAGTCCCGTAGGGGCCGGTCATCACATTTTGAGGTAAAAAAACTCCTCTTTTAACAAAGCATTCCCGGTTGTACGTTTCACCTACCGCTATGATAATTTAGAGGCATACATAAGAGCCCACGATGTACAAAAAAGTCTCTTGGAACCATGTGCTAAACCAAACAGGAAGTCCGCCATTTTGATTTATGATGGGATTTGTTGCCATTTTTTGTGGCCTTTTTCAGGGGTCATATTTTAACGAACCCCTCCTACAAAATTTATCCGACTGTCTTCAAACTTGGTATGTTTCATCTTAAGATGTTTAAGATGCAAAGTAATCGAAAGTTTTTTATTTTGTCACACGCTGTTGACATAGCAATGCATCGAATTGCACACCATATTTTGCGTTTTGATTAAACAGACAAAGCATTCCCGGTTGTACGTTTCACCTAAAGCTATGATAATTTGCAGGCAAACATAAGAGCTCAGGATGTACAAAAAAAGTCTCTTGGAGCCATATGCTAAACCAATCAGGAAGTCCACCATTTTGATTTACGTTTGGATTTGTAGCCATTTTTTGTGGCCTTTTTTAGGGGTCATATTTTAACGAACTCCTCCTACAAAATTTATCCGACTGTCTTTAAACTTGGTGTGCTTCATCTTAAGATGTTTAAGATGCAAAGTTATCGAAAGTTATTTATTTTGTCGCACGCCGTTGTCATGGCGATGCATTGTTTGCCAAGTAAAATGCTGCTTTTTTGTTTTGGTCTAAACATGTGCAAAAACTCATGAAACTTTACACACACATCAGGCTTGTCATCAGCATGAATATTTTAGAGATTTCTTATTCAATTTGCAATAAATGGTTCAATAGCGCCCTTTAGACATTTTTATGAAGCTTTTGCAAATGTTTTGTGTTTTATGATTCAGCTAGATTTGTAAAAATTGGGATACCTATCAGCCTAAGACTTACAAAAAGGTTTCTAAAGCCATATGCTGAATCAAAAAGGAAGTCTGCCATTTTGATTTACTTTGGTATTTGTAGCCATTTTTTGGGGCCTTTTATAGGGGTCATATTTTCAACAGAACTTATCAGATCGTCTTCATTCTTTGGCGTGTTTCATCTTAAGATATTTAAGATGAAAAGTTATTGAATTTTTTTATTTTGTCACACGCCTTTGCTGTAGCCATGCATTGTTTGTGAAGAAAAATGCTTTTTTGAGAGTCTAAATATGGGTGAAAACTCACAAAACTTTGCACACACACCAGACCTGTCTGGAACATGAATATTTTATTTAGAGATTTGTTGTGCAATTTGTAATAAATGGCTCAATAGCGCCCTCTAGACATTTTTATGAAGTCTTTCCGATTATATGATTCAGCTAGATGTGTGAATATTGGCAGGCATGCCGAATATATTCAAAAAGTATTCTATATAGCCATGTGCCAATCCATTTTGATTTTATTTTGTTAATTGTGCATCGTTTTTGGCCTTTCCATGAAACTTTACAAACACAAAGCATGGCAAAAACGTTTACAATTTAGATGGTTTCCTATTTGACAGTACCCCAACATGCCAGTACCCCGGCGTGCAAATACCCCAACGTGGCCCGGGTTGCGAGGGCCCTTTATAGCTGCTCGCAGCTCTAGTTATTCTTCTTCTTCTTCTTTTTCTTTGTTATTATTCTTTTCCGCAAACAATCGCATTTTTGAGACGCTAAACGTGAACGAAAACTCACCAAACTTTACACGCACATCAGGCCTGGCGAAAAATTTGATATTTTAAAGTCGCCATACATGATAACAGAAAAATGGCTCCATAGCGCCACCTACATAGGTTAAACGGATCCCTGTCCCGCTACGATTGTCCTATGGCGACGAAAATTGTGTGGCACCCGTAGCACATCCAGATGAACAAAAACCTCTTTGATGTGTGTACCCTAAAATAGACAGAAAGTGAGGTATGATCATCTGAATGTCCAATTTTGGCCCAGTTTTGCACATTTACAGGGGTCATACTTTTGCCCGCTTCTCCTACACGGTTAACCCGATTGACTTCAAACTTGGGATGGACCATCTCAACACCTGGGACAACATCATTGTAAAAAATCTAAAGTTTTTGATATACTATATGACGGCGGCGACATATCAAATTTAGAGTTTAAAAATTCTTACTTCACGAAGCATTGCCGGTTGTACGTTTAATCTAGAGCTACGAAAATTGGTACACATATGTAACAGGCTATGACCTACAAAAAACTCTTTTTGAACCATATGCTAAACCTAACAGGAAGTCCACCATTTTGATTTATTTTGGAACGTGTTGCCATTTTTTTGGCCATTTCATTGGGGTCTTATTTTAACGAACTCCTCCTACAGTGTTTATCCGATCATCTTCAAACTTGGTGTGATTCATCTTAAGATGTTGAAGATGAAAAGTTATTGAAAGCTTTGTATTTCGTCGCACGCTGTTGTCATGGCATGCACTGTTTGCAAAGGAAAAAAAATATCCTTAAAGAAGCATTCCCATTTGTACAAAGCAGCAAGAGCTACGAAAATTTGTAGACATATGTAACAGCCCAAGATGTACAAAAAAAGTCTCTTGGTGCCCTGTGCTAAACCCAACAGGAAGTCCCCCAGGGGCCGGGCATCACATTTTGAGCTAAAAAACTCCTCTTTAACAAAGCATACCCGGCTGTACGTTTCACCTAGAGTTACCAAAATTTGTAGAGGTATATAACAGCCCTCGAGGTACAAAAAACTCTTTTTGAACCATATGCTAAACCTAACAGGACGTCCGCCATTTTGATTTACTTTGGAATGTGTTGCCATTTTTTGGGCCATTTCGTAGGGGTCTTATTTTAACGAACTCCTCCTACAGAGTTTATCCGATCATCTTCAAACTTGGTGTGACTCATCTTAAGATGTTGAGGATGAAAAGTTATTGAAAGCTCTTTATTTCGTCGCACGCTGTTGTCGTGGCATGCACTTTTTGCAAAGGAAAAAAATCCTTCTTAATGAAGCATTCCCAGTTGTACGAAGTAGCTAGAGCTACAAAAATTTGTAGACATATGTAACAGCCCACAATGTACAAAAAAGTCTCTTGGTGCCATGTGCTAAACCCAACAGGAAGTCCCCCAGGGGCCGGGCATCACATTTTGAGCTAGAAAACTCCTCTTTAACGAAGCATTCCCGGTTGTACGTTTCACCTAGCGCGATGATAATTTGCAGGCATACATAAGAGCCCACGATGTACAAAAAAAGTCTCTTGGAACCATGTGCTAAACCAAACAGGAAGTCCGCCATTTTGATTTACGATGGGATTTGTTGCCATTTTTTGTGGCCTTTTTCAGGGGTCATATTTTAACGAACTCCTCGTACAAAGTTCATCCGACCGTCTTCAAACTTGGTGTGTTTCATCTTAAGATGTTTAAGATGCAAAGTTATCGAAAGTTTTTTATTTTGTCGCACGCTGCTGCTATAGCGATGCATTGTTTGCCAAGTAAAGTGCTGCTTTGTTTTTTTATCTATACATGTGTGAAAACTCATGAAACTTTGCAAACACATCAGACTTGTCATGAACATGAATTTTTAGAGATTTATTGTGCAATTTGCAATAAATAGCGCCCTCTAGACATTTTTATGAAGTATTTCCGATTGTATGATTCTGCTAGATTTGTGAAAATTAGGACAGACCCCTATCAGCCTAATACCTACAAAAAAGTATTATGTAGCCATTTGCCAAACCAAAGAGGAAGTCCGCTATTTTGATTTTATTTTGGGAATTATACATAATTTTTGGCCTCTTTCATTAAACTTTGCACAAACAAGGCATGGAAAAAACTAACATTTTAAATGGTCCTTGTTCCATGTAACAGTACACCAACGTGCCAGTACCCCGACGTGCAAGTACCCCAACGTGACCCAGGTTGCGAGGGCCCTTTATAGCTGCTCGCAGCTCTAGTTATTAGGGCCCGAGCAGCGGCCGCTGCGAGGTCCCTATTGTTTTTGTAAAAATTATTATTATTATTATTATTATTATTATTATTATTAGGGCCCGAGCAGCGACCGCTGCGAGGTCCCTATTGTTTTTGTAAAAATTATTATTATTATTATTATTATTATTATTATTATTATTATTATTATTATTATTATTATTATTATTATTATTATTCTTCTTTATTCTCCGCAAACAATCGCGATTTTGGGTACCTAAATATTCACGAAAACTCACCAAACTTTGCACACTCCTCAGGTCCGGCGAAAAATTTGATATTATGAAGTCGTTATAACAACGCGACTCTATAGCGCCCCCTAGCGTAGAAAAATAAAAACCAAGCCCGACACGTTTGAGCTAGAGCAACGAAAATTGGCAGGCACGTGTAGCACCCCGAGACGCACAAAAAAGTCTATTGGGACCATGTAGCTAAAATGTACAGGAAGTGAGCTATGAATTTTTTAATGTCCAATTTTGGCCTATTTTGGCACATTCACTGTGGTCATGCTTTTTCGCCCTTTGCAAACATTTTTCATCCAATTGACTTCAAACTTGGCATTTATCATCTCAAGACCTAAGAGAACAGCTGGGCAAAACATCTTGCCTTTTCGAAATACTATACGACGGGGGCGGAGCATCAAATATTGCCTTTAAAATTTCATTTGTCCAGAAAGAGCAAATGCTTAATAACTCCCATGTTCAAGCTCCAAAAAATCTCAAACTTCTCAGGCAACGTAATAGTCACAGCCTAAAAACATCTATATGACAAAATTCAGTTATACATATAGCGCCACCTAGTGGTTACAATAAATGTCATACTTTACATTTTTAGCTACTGTGCTGAGCTTGTTGAAGGGATCCATTTGAAAATTGGTCAGAAAAGCCTTAAGATGTTGATCATGCCCCACACCGAATATTGTAACTTTTCGTCAAAGGGCGTGGCCGCTACGGTGACGCAAAATCTGAAGATTTTTCGTGAAAATAAAAGCTGCATTAACTTGACCGAGATGATCCTATCTTCTCAAAATTTCACACATTTGATGAGAGTCCAGCTCTAAAGACATCTACTAACTTACATTTCATCTAACTGATAGCGCCACCTAGTGGCAATTTTTTTCTTACGAATTTTCTTCTACGTTTTTCTCCAAACACGTTAACTGGACCTACCTCATATTTGCTCAGAGGAGGGTTTCGGCCTTCATGATGTCACAACACGAAGTTTGTGAGTTTTCGCGAATTGCTGTAGGCGTGGCTAAGCGCTGTTCGCCAAGAAAACAACGCCAGTTTTGAGGGTCTAAACATGCACAGAAACTCCTGAAACTTGGCACACACATCTGGCCTGGTAAAATGAGCAATATTTTATTGTTGATTGTGCTATTTTTACAAAAATGACTCAATAGCGCCCCCTTGAAATTTTTAACAAAGCAGCCCCGGTTGTACGTTTAAGCAAGAACGCCGAATATTTTTAAGTGTATGAGGGAGCCCAAGACCTACAAAAAAGTCTCTTGTACCCATATGCTAAAATGAACAGGAAGTGAGCTACGAATTTTTGAATGTCCCATTTTTGACGATTTTTGCACATTCACAGGGGGCAGACTTTTGCCCACTTCTCCTACACGTTTCATCCGACTGAGTTAAGACTTGGCCTGGACCATGTCAAGACCTGAGCCAACGACAGGGGGAAAAATTTTGACTTTTCGAAATACTATATGATGAGGGCGGGGCATCAAAATTTGTGTTTCACAATGAAAAAGGATATGCTTGATAACTCCACGGTACATGTTCCAAAAAATCCCAAACTTGACATGTATGTTTATCGTCAAGGCCTGAAGTTATCTCTATGACAACATTCAGTTATATATGCAGCGCCACCTAGCCCTTGAGGCATGAAAAAAAAATACCCCACATAAGGTATTTTGTACAAAAAATGTACAATCATTCTAAGTGTGATAACTAAGTCATTTATGAATATTTTTTTAGTTTCCACCACTCAAAATGTTCACTGGCATCAGACTTATCCAAACATATATATATTTTTATTTATTTTTGATAGCCTCTATGGACATTAAAAGCAATATCGTGAATGAAGGATATGCTTAATAACTCCACGGTACATGCTCCAAAAAGAAATCCCACACTTGACATGTATGCTTATAATCAAGGCCTGAAGGTATCTCTATGACAACATTCAGTTATAAATACAGCGCCACCTAGCCCTTGAGGCTTATATAAAAAAAAATAAAAATACCCCACATACGGTATTTTGTACAAAAAATCTACACTCATTCTAAGTGTGATAACTAAGTCATTTATGAATATTCTTTTAGTTTCCACCACTCAAATTGTTAACTGGCTTCACACCGATCCAAACGTATGTACGTTTCCATTTTGTTTTATTCATTTTTGATTGCCCCTTTGGACAATAAAAGTAACATTGTGCAATGAGTACAACGAGCGATGATGTGTATATACACTTTTACAAAAAAATACCAATCAGGGCAACTCATTGCCTAAAAATAAAAAAGGACGCTGATTTTTGCAGGTCTTAACAATCACCAAAACCCGTTGAGCTTGACACACACACTGGCAAAAAAATATTCTACATGTAAACGTTTATTATGCCATTTTCAAAGAAATTTTGCTTCCAATATGCCAGTACCCCAACGTGCAAGTACCCCAACGTGCAAGGACCCCAACGTGGCCCGGGCTGCGAGGGCCCTTTATAGCTGCTCGCAGCTCTAGTTATTATTATTATTCCTCTTCTTCTTCTTTATTCTCCGCAAACGATCGCGATTTTGGGTACCTAAACATTCACGAAAACTCACCGAACTTTGCGCACTCTTCGGGCCCGGCGAAAAATTTGATATTATGAAGGCGTCATAACAACGCGACTCTATAGCGCCCCCTAGCGTAGAAAAATAATAACCAAGCCCGGCACGTTTGAGCTAGAGCAACGAAAATTGGCAGGCACGTGTAGCACCCCGAGACGCACAAAAAAATCTATTGGGACCATGTAGCTAAAATGTACAGGAAATGAGCTATGAATTTTTTAATGTCCAATTTTGGCCTATTTTGGCACATTCACTGTGGTCATGCTTTTTCCCCCTTTGCAAACATTTTTCATCCAATTGACTTCAAACTTGGCATTTATCATCTCAAGACGTGAGAGAACAACTGGGCAAAACATCTTGCCTTTTTGAAATACTATATGACGAGTGCGGGGCATCAAATATTGCCTTTAAAATTTCATTTGTCCAGAAAGAGCAAATGCTTAATAACTCCCATGTTCAAGCTCCAAAAAATCTCAAACTTCTCAGAAAACGTAATAGTCACGGCCTGAAAACATCTATATGATAAAATTCAGTTATACATATAGCGCCACCTAGTGGTAACAATAAATGTCATACTTTACGTTTTTAGCTACAGTGCTGAGCTCGTTGAAGGGATCCAGTTGAAAATTGGTCAGAAAAGCCTTAAGATGTTGATCATGCCCCACACCGAATATTGTAACTTTTCGCCAAAGGGCGTGGCCGCTACGGTGACGCAAAGTCTGAAGATTTTTCGTGACAATAAAAGCTGCATTAACTTGACCGAGATGATCCTATCTTCTCAAAATTTCACACATTTGATGAGAGTCCAGCCCTAAAGACATCTACGAACTTATATTTCATCTTACTGATAGCGCCACCTAGTGGCATTTTTTTTTTCTTACGAATTTTCTTCTACGTTTTTGTCCAAACACGTTAACTGGACCTCCCTCAGA
The DNA here is from genome assembly GCF_051991245.1 of Festucalex cinctus. Taxonomy (NCBI): domain Eukaryota; kingdom Metazoa; phylum Chordata; class Actinopteri; order Syngnathiformes; family Syngnathidae; genus Festucalex; species Festucalex cinctus. The sequence goes on from NC_135413.1 coordinate 4,146,847, forward strand.
TTTGCTCAGATGAGGGTTTCGGCCTTCATGATGTCACAACACGAAGTTTGTGAGTTTTCGTGAATTGCTGTGGGCGTGGCTAAGCGCTGTTCGCCAAGAAAACAACGCCAGTTTTGAGGGTCTAAACATGCACAGAAACTCCTGAAACTTGGCACACACATCTGGCCTGGTAAAATGAGCAATATTTTAATGTTGATTGTGCTATTTTTACAAAAATGACTCAATAGCGACCCCTAGAAAATTTTAACGAAGCAGCCCCGGTTGTACGTTTAAGCAAGATCTACGAAAAATTTTAGGTGTATGAGGGAGCCCAAGACCTACATAAAAGTCTCTTGGACCCATATGCTAAAATGAACAGGAAGTGAGCTACGCATTTTTGAATGTCCCATTTTTGATGATTTTTGCACATTTACAGGGGGCATACTTTTGCCCACTTCTTCTCCACGTTTCATCCGACTGAGTTAAGACTTGACCTGGACAATGTCAAGACCTGAGCCAACGACAGGGGGGAAAATCTTGACTTTTCGAAATACTATATGATGAGGGCGTGGCATCAAAATTTGTGTTTCGCAATGAAAAAGGATATGCTTGATAACTCCCCGGTACATGCTCCAAAAAATCCCAAACTTGACATGTATGTTTTTCGTCAAGGCCTGAAGTTATCTCTATGACAACATTCAGTTATATATGCAGCGCCACCTAGCCCTTGAGGCATAAAAAAAATACCCCACATACGGTATTTTGTACAAAAAATGTAAACTCATTCTAAGTGTGATAACGAAGTCATTTATGAATATTCTTTTAGTTTCCACCACTCAAAATGTTCACTGGCATCAGACTTATCCAAACATATATATATTTTTATTTATTTTTGATAGCCTCTGTGGACATTAAAAGCAATATCGTGAATGAAGGATATGCTTAATAACTCCACGGTACATGCTCCAAAAAAAATCCCACACTTGACATGTATGCTTATAATCAAGGCCTGAAGGTATCTCTATGACAACATTCAGTTATAAATACAGCGCCACCTAGCCCTTGAGGCATAAAAAAATAAAAAAATACCCCACATACGGTATTTTGTACAAAAAATGTACACTCATTCTAAGTGTGATAACTAAGTCATTTATGAATATTCTTTTAGTTTCCACCACTCAAATTGTTCACTGGCTTCACACCGATCCAAACGTATGTACGTTTCCATTTTGTTTTATTCATTTTTGATTGCCCCTTTGGACAATAAAAGTAACATTGTGCAATGAGTACAACGAGCGATGATGTGTATATACACTTTTACAAAAAAATACCAATCAGGGCAACTCATTGCCTAAAAATAAAAAAGGACGCTGATTTTTGCAGGTCTTAACAATCACCAAAACCCGTTGAGCTTGATACACACACTGGCAAAAAAGTATTCTTCATGTAAACGTTTATTATGCCATTTTCAAAGAAATTTTGCTTCCAATATGCCAGTACCCCAATGTGCCAGTACCCCAACGTGCAAGTACCCCAACGTGCAAGGACCCCAACGTGGCCCGGGCTGCGAGGGCCCTTTATAGCTGCTCGCAGCTCTAGTTAGGGCCCGAGCAGCGACCGCTGCGAGGTCCCTATTGTTTTTCGTTCGAATTATTATTATTAGGGCCCGAGCAGCGACCGCTGCGAGGTCCCTATTGTTTGTGTAAAAATTATTATTATTATTATTATTATTATTATTATTATTATTATTATTATTATTATTATTATTATTATTATTATTATTATTATTATTCTTTATTCTCCGCAAACAATCGCGATTTTGGGTACCTAAATATTCACGAAAACTCACCGAACTTTGCACACTCCTCAGGTCCGGCGAAAAATTTGATATTATGAAGTCGTTATAACAACGCGACTCTATAGCGCCCCCTAGCGTAGAAAAATAAAAACCAAGCCCGGCACGTTTGAGCTAGAGCAACGAAAATTGGCAGGCACGTGTAGCACCCCGAGACGCACAAAAAAAGTCTATTGGGACCATGTAGCTAAAATGTACAGGAAATGAGCTATGAATTTTTTAATGTCCAATTTTGGCCTATTTTGGCACATTCACTGTAGTCATGCTTTTTCCCCCTTTGCAAACATTTTTCATCCAATTGACTTCAAACTTGGCATTTATCATCTCAAGACCTGAGAGAACAGCTGGGCAAAAATTCTTGCCTTTTCGAAATACTATATGACGGGGGCGGAGCATCAAATATTGACTTTAAAATTTCATTTGTCCAGAAAGAGCAAATGCTGAATAACTCCCATGTACAAGCTCCAAAAAATCTCAAACTTCTCAGGCAACGTAATAGTCACGGCCTGAAAACATCTATATGACAAAATTCAGTTATACATATAGCGCCACCTAGTGGTTACAATAAATGTCATACTTTACGTTTTTAGCTACTGTGCTGAGCTCGTTGAAGGGATCCATTTGAAAATTGGTCAGAAAAGCCTTAAGATGTTGATCATGCCCCACACCGAATATTGTAACTTTTCGCCAAAGGGCGTGGCCGCTACGGTGACGCTAAGTCTGAAGATTTTTCGTGAAAATAAAAGCTGCATTAACTTGACCGAGATGATCCTATCTTCTCAAAATTTCACACATTTGATGAGAGTCCAGCCCTAAAGACATCTACTGACTTATATTTCATCTAACTGATAGCGCCACCTAGTGGCTATTTTTTTTCTTACGAATTTTCTTCTACGTTTTTCTCCAAACACGTTAACTGGACCTACCTCATATTTGCTCAGATGAGGGTTTCGGCCTTCATGATGTCACAACACGAAGTTTGTGAGTTTTCGCGAATTGCTGTGGGCGTGGCTAAGCGCTGTTCGCCAAGAAAACAACGCCAGTTTTGAGGGTCTAAACATGCACAGAAACTCATGAAACTTGGCACACACATCTGGCCTGGTAAAATGAGCAATATTTTATTGTTGATTGTGCTATTTTTACAAAAATTACTCAATAGCGCCCCCTAGAAGTTTTTAACGAAGCAGCCCCGGTTGTACGTTTAAGCAAGAACGACGAATATTTTTAGGTGTATGAGGGAGCCCAAGACCTACAAAAAAGTCTCTTGGACCCATATGCTAAAATGAACAGGAAGTGAGCTACGAATTTTTGAATGTCCCATTTTTGACGATTTTTGCACATTCACAGGGGGCAGACTTTTGCCCACTTCTCCTACACGTTTCATCCGACTGAGTTAAGACTTGGCCTGGACCATGTCAAGACCTGAGCCAACGACAGGGGGAAAAATTTTGTCTTTTCGAAATACTATATGATGAGGGCGGGGCATCAAATTTTGTGTTTCGCAATGAAAAAGGATATGCTTGATAACTCCCCGGTACATGCTCCAAAAAATCCCAAACTTGACATGTATGTTTATCGTCAAGGCCTGAAGTTATCTCTGTGACAACATTCAGTTATATATGCAGCGCCACCTAGCCCTTGAGGAATAAAAAAAAAATACCCCACATACGGTATTTTGTACAAAAAATGTACACTCATTCTAAGTGTGATAACTCAGTCATTTATGAATATTCTTTTAGTTTCCACCACTCAAATTGTTCACTGGCTTCACACCGATCCAAACGTATGTACATTTCCATTTTGTTTTATTCATTTTTGATTGCCCCTTTGGACAATAAAAGTAACATTGTGCAATGAGTACAACGAGCGATGATGTGTATATACACTTTTACAAAAAATACCAATCAGGGCAACTCATTGCCTAAAAATAAAAAATAAGACGCTGATTTTTGCAGATCTTAACAATCACCAAAACCCATTGAGCTTGACACACTCATCACACCTGGCAAAAAAAAAATAAAAAAATCCACGTTTATCATGCCATTTTCAAAGAAATTCTGCTTCCAATGTGCCAGTACCCCAATGTGCAAGTTCCCCAACGTGCAAGTACCCCAACGTGGCCCGGGCTGCGAGGGCCCTTTATAGCTGCTCGCAGCTCTAGTTAGGGCCCGAGCAGCGACCGCTGCGAGGTCCCTATTGTTTTTGTAAAAATTATTATTATTATTATTATTATTAGGGCCCGAGCAGCGACCGCTGCGAGGTCCCTATTGTTTTTGTAAAAATTATTATTATTATTATTATTATTATTATTATTATTATTATTATTATTATTATTCTTTATTCTCCGCAAACAATCGCGATTTTGGGTACCTAAATATTCACGAAAACTCACCGAACTTTGCACACTCCTCAGGTCCGGCGAAAAATTTGATATTATGAAGTCGTTATAACAACGCGACTCTATAGCGCCCCCTAGCATAGAAAAATAAAAACCAAGCCCGGCACGTTTGAGCTAGAGCAACGAAAATTGGCAGGCACGTGTAGCACCCCGAGACGCACAAAAAAGTCTATTGGGACCATGTAGCTAAAATGTACAGGAAGTGAGCTATGAATTTTTTAATGTCCAATTTTGGCCTATTTTGGCACATTCACTGTGGTCATGCTTTTTCCCCCTATGCAAACATTTTTCATCCCATTGACTTCAAACTTGGCATTTATCATCTCAAGACCTAAGAGAACAGCTGGGCAAAAAGTCTTGCCTTTTCGAAATACTATATGACGGGGGCGGGGCATCAAATATTGCCTTTAAAATTTCATTTGTCCAGAAAGAGCAAATGCTGAATAACTCCCATGTACAAGCTCCAAAAAATCTCAAACTTCTCAGGCAACGTAATAGTCACGGCCTGAAAACATCTATATGACAAAATTCAGTTATACCTATAGCGCCACCTAGTGGTTACAATAAATGTCATACTTTACGTTTTTAGTTACTGTGCTGAGCTCGTTGAAGGGATCCAGTTGAAAATTGGTCAGAAAAGCCTTAAGATGTTGATGATGCCCCACACCGAATATTGTAACTTTTCGCCAAAGGGCGTGGCCGCTACGGTGACGCAAAATCTGAAGATTTTTCGTGACAATAAAAGCTGCATTAACCTGACCGAGATGATCCTATCTTCTCAAAATTTCACACATTTGATGAGAGTCCAGCTCTAAAGACATCTACTAACTTACATTTCATCTAACTGATAGCGCCACCTAGTGGCAATTTTTTTTTAACGAATTTTCTTCTACGTTTTTCTCCAAACACATTAACTGGACCTACCTCATATTTGCTCATATGAGGGTTTCGGCCTTCATGATGTCACAACACGAAGTTTGTGAGTTTTCGCGAATTGCTGTGGGTGTGGCTAAGCGCTGTTCGCCAAGAAAACAACGCCAGTTTTGAGGGTCTAAACATGCACAGAAACTCCTGAAACTTGGCACACACATCTGGCCTGGTAAAATGAGCAATATTTTATTGTTGATTGTGCTATTTTTACAAAAATGTCTCAATAGCGCCCCCTCGAAATTTTTAACGAAGCAGCCCCGGTTGTACGTTTAAGCAAGAACGACGAATATTTTTAGGTGTATGAGGGAGCTCAAGACCTACAAAAAAGTCTCTTGTACCCATATGCTAAAATGAACAGGAAGTGAGCTACGAATTTTTGAATGTCCTATTTTTGACGATTTTTGCACATTTACAGGGGGCATACTTTTGCCCACTTCTCCTACACGTTTCATCCGACTGAGTTAAGACTTGGCCTGGACCATGTCAAGACCTGAGCCAACGACAGGGGGAAAAATGTTGACTTTTCGAAATACTATATGATGAGGGCGGGGCATCAAAATGTGTGTTTCGCAATGAAAAAGGATATGCTTGATAACTCCCCGGTACATGCTCCAAAAAATCCCAAACTTGACATGTATGTTTATCGTCAAGGCCTGAAGTTATCTCTATGACAACATTCAGTTATATATGCAGCGCCACCTAGCCCTTGAGGCATGAAAAAAAAATACCCCACATACGGTATTTTGTACAAAAAATGTAAACTCATTCTAAGTGTGATAACTAAGTCATTTATGAATATTCTTTTAGTTTCCACCACTCAAAATGTTCACTGGCATCAGACTTATCCAAACATATATATATTTTTATTTATTTTTGATAGCCTCTATGGACATTAAAAGCAATATCGTGAATGAAGGATATGCTTAATAACTCCACGGTACATGCTCCAAAAAAAATCCCACACTTGACATGTATGCTTATAATCAAGGCCTGAAGGTATCTCTATGACAACATTCAGTTATAAATACAGCGCCACCTAGCCCTTGAGGCTTATATATAAAAAAATAAAAATACCCCACATACGGTATTTTGTACAAAAAATGTACACTCATTCTAAGTGTGATAACTAAGTCATTTATGAATATTCTTTTAGTTTCCACCACTCAAATTGTTCACTGGCTTCACACCGATCCAAACGTATGTACGTTTCCATTTTGTTTTATTCATTTTTGATTGCCCCTTTGGACAATAAAAGTAACATTGTGCAATGAGTACAACGAGCGATGATGTGTATATACACTTTTACAAAAAATACCAATCAGGGCAACTCATTGCCTAAAAATAAAAAAGGACGCTGATTTTTGCAGGTCTTAACAATGACTAAAACCCGTTGAGCTTGACACACACACTGGCAAAAAAATATTCTACATGTAAACGTTTATTATGCCATTTTCAAAGAAATTTTGCTTCCAATATGCCAGTACCCCAACGTGCCAGTACCCCAACGTGCAAGTACCCCAACGTGGCCCGGGCTGCGAGGGCCCTTTATAGCTGCTCGCAGCTCTAGTTAGGGCCCGAGCAGCGACCGCTGCGAGGTCCCTATTGTTTTTGTAAAAATTATTATTATTATTATTATTATTATTATTATTATTATTATTATTATTCTTCTTCTTCTTTATTCTCCGCAAACAATCGCGATTTTGGGTACCTAAATATTCACGAAAACTCACCGAACTTTGCACACTCCTCAGGTCCGGCGAAAAATTTGATATTATGAAGTCGTTATAACAATGCGACTCGATAGCGCCCCCTAGCGTAGAAAAATAAAAACTAAGCCCGGCACGTTTGAGCTAGAGCAACAAAAATTGGCAGGCACGTGTAGTACCCCGAGACGCACAAAAAAGTCTCTTGGGACCATGTAGCTAAAACGTACAGGAAGTGAGCTATGAATTTTTTTATGTCCAATTTTGGCCTATTTTGGCACATTCACTGTGGTCATGCTTTTTCCCCCTTTGCAAACATTTTTCATCCAATTGACTTCAAACTTGGCATTTATCATCTCAAGACCTGAGAGAACAACTGGGCAAAACATCGTGCCTTTTTGAAATACTATATGACGGGGGCGGGGCATCAAATATTGCCTTTAAAATTTCATTTGTCGAGAAAGAGCAAATGCTTAATAACTCCCATGTTCAAGCTCCAAAAAATCTCAAACTTCTCAGGCAACGTAATAGTCACGGCCTGAAAACATATATATGATAAAATTCAGTTATACATATAGCGCCACCTAGTGGTTACAATAAATGTCATACTTTACGTTTTTAGCTACTGTGCTGAGCTTGTTGAAGGGATCCATTTGAAAATTGGTCAGAAAAGCCTTAAGATGTTGATCATGCCCCACACCGAATATTGTAACTTTTCGTCAAAGGGCGTGGCCGCTACGGTGACGCAAAATCTGAAGATTTTTCGTGAAAATAAAAGCTGCATTAACTTGACCGAGATGATCCTATCTTCTCAAAATTTCACACATTTGATGAGAGTCCAGCTCTAAAGACATCTACTAACTTACATTTCATCTAACTGATAGCGCCACCTAGTGGCAATTTTTTTTTCTTACGAATTTTCTTCTACGTTTTTCTCCAAACACGTTAACTGGACCTACCTCATATTTGCTCAGAGGAGGGTTTCGGCCTTCATGATGTCACAACACGAAGTTTGTGAGTTTTCGCGAATTGCTGTAGGCGTGGCTAAGCGCTGTTCGCCAAGAAAACAACGCCAGTTTTGAGGGTCTAAACATGCACAGAAACTCCTGAAACTTGGCACACACATCTGGCCTGGTAAATGAGCAATATTTTATTGTTGATTGTGCTATTTTTACAAAAATGACTCAATAGCGCCCCCTCGAAATTTTTAACGAAGCAGCCCCGGTTGTACGTTTAAGCAAGAACGACGAATATTTTTAGGTGTATGAGGGAGCCCAAGACCTACAAAAAAGTCTCTTGGACCCATATGCTAAAATGAACAGGAAGTGAGCTATGAATTTTTGAATGTCCCATTTTTGACGATTTTTGCACATTCACAGGGGGCAGACTTTTGCCCACTTCTCCTACACGTTTCATCTGACTGAGTTAAGACTTGACCTGGACCATGTCAAGACCTGAGCCAACGACAGGGGGAAAAATCTTGACCTTTCGAAATACTATATGATGAAGGCGGGGCATCAAAATTTGTGTTTCGCACTGAAAAAGGATATGCTTAATAACTCCACGGTACATGCTCCAAAAAATCCCAAACTTGACATGTATGTTTATCGTCAAGGCCTGAAGCTATCTCAATGACAACATTCAGTTATATGTGCAGCGTCACCTAGCCCTTGAGGCATAAAAAAAAAATACCCCACATACGGTATTTTGTACAAAAAATGTAAACTCATTCTAAGTGTGATAACTAAGTCATTTATGAATATTCTTTTAGTTTCCACCACTCAAAATGTTCACTGGCATCAGACTTATCCAAACATATATATATTTTTATTTATTTTTGATAGCCTCTGTGGACATTAAAAGCAATATCGTGAATGAAGGATATGCTTAATAACTCCACGGTACATGCTCCAAAAAAAATCCCACACTTGACATGTATGCTTATAATCAAGGCCTGAAGGTATCTCGATGACAACATTCAGTTATAAATACAGCGCCACCTAGCCCTTGAGGCTTATATAAAAAAAAAAACACATACGGTATTTTGTACAAAAAATGTAAACTCATTCTAAGTGTGATAACTAAGTCATTTATGAATATTCTTTTAGTTTCCACCACTCAAATTGTTCACTGGCTTCACACCGATCCAAACGTGTGTACGTTTCCATTTTGTTTTATTCATTTTTGATTGCCCCTTTGGACAATAAAAGTAACATTGTGCAATGAGTACAACGAGCGATGATGTATATATACACTTTTACAAAAAATACCAATCAGGGCAACTCATTGCCTAAAAATAAATAAGGACGCTGATTTTTGCAGGTCTTAACAATCACCAAAACCCGTTGAGCTTGACAGACACTGGCAAAAAAAATATTCTACATGTAAACGTTTATTATGCCATTTTCAAAGAAATTTTGCTTCCAATATGCCTGTACCCCAACGTGCCAGTACCCCAACGTGCCAGTACCCTAACGTGCAAGTACCCCAACGTGCAAGGACTCCAACGTGGCCCGGGCTGCGAGGGCCCTTTATAGCTGCTCGCAGCTCTAGTTATTATTATTCTTCTTCTTCTTCTTTATTCTCCGCAAACAATCGCGATTTTGGGTACCTAAATATTCACGAAAACTCACCAAACTTTGCACACTCCTCAGGTCCGGCGAAAAATTTGATATTATGAAGTCGTTATAACAACGCGGCTCTATAGCGCCCCCTAGCGTAGAAAAATAAAAACCAAGCCCGACACGTTTGAGCTAGAGCAACGAAAATTGGCAGGCACGTGTAGCACCCCGAGACGCACAAAAAAGTCTATTGGGACCATGTAGCTAAAATGTACAGGAAGTGAGCTATGAATTTTTTAATGTCCAATTTTGGCCTATTTTGGCACATTCACTGTGGTCATGCTTTTTCCCCCTTTGCAAACATTTTTCATCCAATTGACTTCAAACTTGGCATTTATCATCTCAAGACCTAAGAGAACAGCTGGGCAAAACATCTTGCCTTTTCGAAATACTATACGACGGGGGCGGAGCATCAAATATTGCCTGTAAAATTTCATTTGTCCAGAAAGAGCAAATGCTTAATAACTCCCATGTTCAAGCTCCAAAAAATCTCAAACTTCTCAGGCAACGTAATAGTCACAGCCTGAAAACATCTATATGACAAAATTCAGTTATACATATAGCGCCACCTAGTGGTTACAATAAATGTCATACTTTACGTTTTTAGCTACTGTGCTGAGCTTGTTGAAGGGATCCATTTGAAAATTGGTCAGAAAAGCCTTAAGATGTTGATCATGCCCCACACCGAATATTGTAACTTTTCATCAAAGGGCCGCTACGGTGACGCAAAATCTGAAGATTTTTCGTGAAAATAAAAGCTGCATTAACTTGACCGAGATGATCCTATCTTCTCAAAATTTCACACATTTGATGAGAGTCCAGCTCTAAAGACATCTACTAACTTACATTTCATCTAACTGATAGCGCCACCTAGTGGCAATTTTTTTTCTTACGAATTTCCTTCTACGTTTTTCTCCAAACACGTTAACTGGACCTACCTCATATTTGCTCAGAGGAGGGTTTCGGCCTTCATGATGTCACAACACGAAGTTTGTGAGTTTTCGCAAATTGCTGTAGGCGTGGCTAAGCGCTGTTCGCCAAGAAAACAACGCCAGTTTTGAGGGTCTAAACATGCACAGAAACTCCTGAAACTTGGCACACACATCTGGCCTGGTAAAATGAGCAATATTTTATTGTTGATTGTGCTATTTTTACAAAAATGACTCAATAGCGCCCCCTCGAAATTTTTAACGAAGCAGCCCCGGTTGTATGTTTAAGCAAAAACGCCGAATATTTTTAGGTGTATGAGGGAGCCCAAGACCTACAAAAACGTCTCTTGTACCCATATGCTAAAATGAACAGGAAGTGAGCTACGAATTTTTGAATGTCCCATTTTTGACGATTTTTGCAGATTCACAGGGGGCAGACTTTTGCCCACTTCTCCTACACGTTTCATCCGACTGAGTTAAGACTTGGCCTGGACCATGTCAAGACCTGAGCCAACGACAGGGGGAAAAATTTTGACTTTTCGAAATACTATATGATGAGGGCGGGGCATCAAAATTTGTGTTTCACAATGAAAAAGGATATGCTTGATAACTCCCCGGTACATGCTCCAAAAAATCCCAAACTTGACATGTATGTTTATCGTCAAGGCCTGAAGTTATCTCTATGACAACATTCAGTTATATATGCAGCGCCACCTAGCCCTTGAGGCATGAAAAAAAAATACCCCACATACGGTATTTTGTACAAAAAATGTACACTCATTCTAAGTGTGATAACTAAGTCATTTATGAAGATTTTTTTAGTTTCCACCACTCAAAATGTTCACTGGCATCAGACTTATCCAAACATATATATATTTTTATTTATTTTTGATAGCCTCTATGGACATTAAAAGCAATATCGTGAATGAAGGATATTGTTAATAACTCCACGGTACATGCTCCAAAAAAAAATCCCACACTTGACATGTATGCTTATAATCAAGGCCTGAAGGTATCTCTATGACAACATTCAGTTATAAATACAGCGCCACCTAGCCCTTGAGGCTTATATAAAAAATAAAAAAAATACCCCACATACGGTATTTTGTACAAAAAATGTACACTCATTCTAAGTGTGATAACTAAGTCATTTATGAATATTCTTTTAGTTTCCACCACTCAAATTGTTCACTGGCTTCACACCGATCCAAACGTATGTACGTTTCCATTTTGTTTTATTCATTTTTGATTGCCCCTTTGGACAATAAAAGTAACATTGTGCAATGAGTACAACGAGCGATGATGTGTATATACACTTTTACAAAAAAATACCAATCAGGGCAACTCATTGCCTAAAAATAAAAAAGGACGCTGATTTTTGCAGGTCTTAACAATCACCAAAACCCGTTGAGCTTGACACACACACTGGCAAAAAAATATTCTACATGTAAACGTTTATTATGCCATTTTCAAAGAAATTTTGCTTCCAATATGCCAGTACCCCAACGTGCCAGTACCCCAACGTGCAAGTACCCCAACGTGCAAGGACCCCAACGTGGCCCGGGCTGCGAGGGCCCTTTATAGCTGCTCGCAGCTCTAGTTATTATTATTATTCTTCTTCTTCTTTTTCTCCGTAAACAATCGCATTTTTGAGTACCTAAACATTCACGAAAACTCACCAAACTTTGCACACTCCTCAGGCCCGGTGAAAAATTTGATATTATGAAGTCGTCATAACAACGCGACTCTATAGCGCCCCCTAGCGTAGAAAAATAAAAACCAAGCCTGGCACGTTTGAGCTAGAGGAACGAAAATTGGCATGCACGTGTAGCACCCCGAGACGCACAAAAAAGTCTATTGGGACCATGTAGCTAAAATGTACAGGAAATGAGCTATGAATTTATTTATGTCCAATTTTGGCCTATTTTGGCACATTCACTGTGGTCATGCTTTTTCTCCCTCTGCAAACATTTTTCATCCAATTCACATCAAACTTGGCATTTATCATCTCAAGACCTGAGAGAACAACTGGGCAAAAAGTCTTGCCTTTTCGAAATACTATATGATGGGGGCGGGGCATCAAATATTGTCTTTAAAATTTCATTTGTCCAGAAAGAGCAAATGCTTAATAACTCCCATGTTCAAGCTCCAAAAAATCTCAAACTTCTCAGGCAACGTAATAGTCATGGCCTGAAAACATCTATATGATAAAATTCAGTTATACATATAGCGCCACCTAGTGGTGACAATAAATGTCATACTTTACGTTTTTAGCTACTGCGCTGAGCTCGTTGAAGGGATCCAGTTGAAAGTTGGTCAGAAAAGCCTTAAGATGTTGATCATGCCCAACACCGAATATTGTAACTTTTCGCCAAAGGGCGTGGCCGCTACGGTGCCGCAAAGTCTGAAGATTTTTCGTGACAATAAAAGCTGCATGAACTTGACCGAGATGATCCTATCTTCTCAAAATTTCACACATTTGATGAGAGTCCAGCCCTAAAGACATCTTCGAACTTATATTTCATCTTACTGATAGCGCCACCTAGTGGCAATTTTTTTTCTTACGAATTTTCTTGTAAATTTTTTCTCCAAACACGTTAACTGGACCAACCTCATATTTGCTCAGATGAGGGTTTCGGCCTTCATGATGTCACAACACGAAGTTTGTGAGTTTTTGCGAATCGCTGTGGGCGTGGCTAAGCACTGTTCGCCAAGAAAACAACGCCAGTTTTGAGGGTCTAAACATGCGCAGAAACTCATGAAACTTGGCACACACATCTGGCCTGGTAAAATGAACAATATTTTATTGTTGATTGTGCTATTTTTACAAAAATGACTCAATAGCGCCCCCTAGAATTTTTTAACGAAGCAGCCCCGATTGTACGTTTAAGCAAGATCTACGAAAATTTTTACGTGTATGAGGGAGCCAAAGACCTACAAAAATGTCTCTTGGACCCATATGCTAAAATGAACAGGAAGTGAGCTACGAATTTTTGAATGTCCCATTTTTTACGATTTTTGCACATTTTCAGAGGGCATACTTTTGCCCACTTCTCCTACACGTTTTATCCGACTGACTTATGACTTGACCTGGACGATGCCAAGACCTGAGCCAACAACAGACGGAAAAATCTTTACTTTTGGAAATACTATATGATGAGGGCGGGGCATCAAAATTTGTGTTTCGCACTGAAAAAGGATATGCTTAATAACTCCCCGATACATGCTCCAAAAAATCCCAAACTTGACATGTATGTTTATCGTCAAGGCCTGAAGGTATCTCTATGACAACATGCAGTTATATATGCAGCGCCACCTAGCCCTTGAGGCATGAAAAAAAAATACCCCACTTACGGTATTTTGTACAAAAAATGTAAACTCATTCTAAGTGTGATAACTAAGTCATTTAGGAATATTCTTTTACCTTCCACCACTCAAAATATTCACTGGCATCAGACCTAACCAAACATACATATTTTTGTTATTTAGTTTTATGTATTTTTGATAGCCTCTATGGACATTAAAAGCAATATCGTGAATGAAGGCTATGCTTAATAACTCCCAGGTACATGCTCCGAAAAATCCCATATTTGAAATGTATATTTAGAGTCAAGGCCTGAAGGTATCTCTATGACAAAATTCAGTTATAAATACAGCGCCACCTAGTCCTTGAGGCATAAAAAAAATGCCTCACTTACGGTATTTTTGCAAAAATTGTAAACTCATTGTAAGTGTGATAACTAAGTCATTTATGAATATTCTTTTACTTTCCACCACTCAATATGTTCACTGGTATCAGACCGATCCAAACATACGTATTTTTTATTTAGTTTTATTTTTATTTTTTTATCGCCTCTATGGACAATAAAAGCAACATTGTGCAATGAGTACGAGCGATGATGTGTGTATATATACTTTTACGAAAAATACCAATCAGAGCAACTCATTGCCTAAAAATAAAAAAAAGACGCTGATTTTTGCAGATCTTAACAATCACCAAAACCCATTGAGCTTGACACACTCATCACACCTGGCAAAAAAAAAAAAAAAAGTCCACATGTTTATCATGCCATTTTCAAAGAAATTCTGCTTCCAATGTGCTAATACCCCAATGTGCAAGTTCCCCAACGTGCAAGTACCCCAACGTGGCCCGGGCTGCGAGGGCCCTTTATAGCTGCTCGCAGCTCTAGTTATTAGGGCCCGAGCAGCGACCGCTGCGAGGTCCCTATTGTTTTTCGTTCGAATTATTATTATTATTATTATTATTATTATTATTATTATTATTATTATTATTATTATTCTTCTTCTCCGTAAACGATCGCATTTTTGAGTACCTAAACATTCACGAAAACTCACCAAACTTTGAACACTCCTCAGGCCCGGCGAAAAATTTGATATTATGAAGTCGTCATAACAACGCGACTCTATAGCGCCCCCTAGCGTAGAAAAATAAAAACCAAGCACGGCATGTTTGAGCTAAAGCAACGAAAATTGGCAGGCACCTGTAGCACCCCGAGACGCACAAAAAAGTTTATTGGGACCATGTCGCTAAAATGTACAGGAAGTGAGCTATGAATTTTTTAATGTCCAATTTTGGCCTATTTTGGCACATTCACTGTGGTCATGCTTTTTCCCCCTATGCAAACATTTTTCATCCCATTGACTTCAAACTTGGCATTTATCATCTCAAGACCTAAGAGAACAGCTGGGCAAAAAATCTTGCCTTTTCGAAATACTATATGACGGGGGCGGGGCATCAAATATTGCCTTTAAAATTTCATTTGTCCAGAAAGAGCAAATTCTGAATAACTCCCATGTACAAGCTCCAAAAAATCTCAAACTTCTCAGGCAACGTAATAGTCACGGCCTGAAAACATCTATATGACAAAATTCAGTTATACATATAGCGCCACCTAGTGGTTACAATAAATGTCATACTTTACGTTTTTAGCTACTGTGCTGAGCTCATTGAAGGGATCCAGTTGAAAATTGGTCAGAAAAGCCTTAAGATGTTGATGATGCCCCACACCGAATATTGTAACTTTTCACCAAAGGGCGTGGCCGCTACGGTGACGCAAAGTCTGAAGATTTTTCGTGACAATAAAAGCTGCATTAACTTGACCGAGATGATCCTATCTTCTCAAAATTTCACACATTTGATGAGAGTCCAGCCCTAAAGACATCTACGAACTTATATTTCATCTTACTGATAGCGCCACCTAGTGGCATATTTTTTTTCTTACGAATTTTCTTCTACGTTTTTCTCCAAACACGTTAACTGGACCTACCTCATATTTGCTCAGATGAGGGTTTCGGCCTTCATGATGTCACAACACGAAGTTTGTGAGTTTTCGCGAATTGCTGTGGGCGTGGCTAAGCGCTGTTCGCCAAGAAAACAACGCCAGTTTTGAGGGTCTAAACATGCTCAGAAACTCCTGAAACTTGGCACACACATCTGGCCTGGTAAAATGAGTAATATTTTATTGTTGATTGTGCTATTTTTACAAAAATGACTCAATAGCTCCCCCTCGAAATTTTTAACGAAGCAGCCCCGGTTGTACGTTTAAGCAAGAACGACGAATATTTTTAGGTGTATGAGGGAGCCCAAGACCTACAAAAAAGTCTCTTGTAACCATATGCTAAAATGAACAGGAAGTGAGCTACGAATTTTTGAATGTCCCATTTTTGACGATTTTTGCACATTCACAGGGGGCAGACTTTTGCCCACTTCTCCTACACGTTTCATCCGACTGAGTTAAGACTTGGCCTGGACCATGTCAAGACCTGAGCCAAAGACAGGGGGAAAAATTTTTACTTTTCGAAATACTATATGATGAGGGCGGGGCATCAAAATTTGTGTTTCGCAATGAAAAATGATATGCTTGATAACTCCCCGGTACATGCTCCAAAAAATCCCAAACTTGACATGTATGTTTATCGTCAAGGCCTGAAGTTATCTCTATGACAACATTCAGTTATATATGCAGCGCCACCTAGCCCTTGAGGCATGAAAAAAAAATACCCCACTTACGGTATTTTGTCCAAAAAATGTAAACTCATTCTAAGTGTGATAACTAAGTCATTTATGAATATTCTTTTAGTTTCCACCACTCAAAATGTTCACTGGCATCAGACTTATCCAAACATATATATATTTTTATTTATTTTTGATAGCCTCTATGGACATTAAAAGCAATATCGTGAATGAAGGATATGCTTAATAACTCCACGGTACATGCTCAAAAAAAAAATCCCACACTTGACATGTATGCTTATAATCAAGGCCTGGAGGTATCTCTATGACAACATTCAGTTATAAATACAGCGCCACCTAGCCCTTGAGGCTTATATAAAAAAATAAAATAAATACCCCACATACGGTATTTTGTACAAAAAATGTACACTCATTCTAAGTGTGATAACTAAGTCATTTATGAATATTCTTTTAGCTTCCACCACTCAAATTGTTCATTGGCTTCACACCGATTCAAACGTATGTACGTTTCCATTTTGTTTTATTCATTTTTGATTGCCCCTTTGGACAATAAAGGTAACATTGTGCAATGAGTACAACGAGCGATGATGTGTATATACACTTTTACAAAAAATACCAATCAGGGCAACTCATTGCCTAAAAATAAAAAAGGACGCTGATTTTTGCAGGTCTTAACAATCACCAAAACCCGTTGAGCTTGACACACACACTGGCAAAAAAATATTCTACATGTAAACGTTTATTATGCCATTTTCAAAGAAATTTTGCTTCCAATATGCCAGTACCCCAACGTGCCAGTACCCCAACGTGCAAGTACCCCAACGTGGCCCGGGCTGCGAGGGCCCTTTATAGCTGCTCGCAGCTCTAGTTATTAGGGCCCGAGCAGCGACCGCTGCGAGGTCCCTATTGTTTTTGTAAAAATTATTATTATTATTATTATTATTATTATTATTATTATTATTATTATTATTATTATTATTATTATTTATTCTCCGCAAACGATCGCGATTTTGGGTACCTAAACATTCACGAAAACTCACCGAACTTTGCACACTCCTCAGGCCCGGCGAAAAATTTGATATTATTAAGTCGTCCTAACAATGCGACTCGATAGCGCCCCCTAGCGTAGAAAAATAAAAACCAAGCCCGGCACGTTTGAGCTAGAGCAACAAAAATTGGCAGGCACGTGTAGCACCCCGAGACGCACAAAAAAGTCTATTGGGACCATGTAGTTAAAATGTACAGGAAGTGAGCTATGAATTTTTTTATGTCCAATTTTGGCCTATTTTGGCACATTCACTGTGGTCATGCTTTTTCCCCCTTTGCAAACATTTTTCATCCAATTGACTTCAAACTTGGCATTTATCATCTCAAGACCTGAGAGAACAACTGGGCAAAACATCTTGCCTTTTTGAAATACTATATGACGGGGGCGGGGCATCAAATATTGCCTTTAAAATTTCATTTGTCCAGAAAGAGCAAATGCTTAATAACTCCCATGTTCAAGCTCCAAAAAATCTCAAACTTCTCAGGCAACGTAATAGTCACGGCCTGAAAACATCTATATGATAAAATTCAGTTATACATATAGCGCCACCTAGTGGTTACAATAAATGTCATACTTTACGTTTTTAGCTACTGTGCTGAGCTTGTTGAAGGGATCCATTTGAAAATTGGTCAGAAAAGCCTTAAGATGTTGATCATGCCCCACACCGAATATTGTAACTTTTCGCCAAAGGGCGTGGCCGCTACGGTGACGCAAAGTCTGAAGATTTTTCGTGAAAATAAAAGCTGCATTAACTTGACCGAGATGATCCTATCTTCTCAAAATTTCACACATTTGATGAGAGTCCAGCCCTAAAGACATCTACTGACTTATATTTCATCTAACTGATAGCGCCACCTAGTGGCAATTTTTTTTCTTACGAATTTTCTTCTACGTTTTTCTCCAAACACGTTAACTGGACCTACCTCATATTTGCTCAGATGAGGGTTTCGGCCTTCATGATGTCACAACACGAAGTTTGTGAGTTTTCGCGAATTGCTGTGGGTGTGGCTAAGCGCTGTTCACCAAGAAAACAACGCCAGTTTTGAGGGTCTAAACATGCACAGAAACTCATGAAACTTGGCACACACATCTGGCCTGGTAAAATGAGCAATATTTTATTGTTGATTGTGCTATTTTTACAAAAATGACTCAATAGCGCCCCCTCGAAATCTTTAAGGAAGCAGCCCCGGTTGTACGTTTAAGCAAGAACGCCGAATATTTTTAGGTGTATGAGGGAGCCCAAGACCTACAAAAAAGTCTCTTGGACCCATATGCTAAAATGAACAGGAAGTGAGCTACGAATTTTTGAATGTCCCATTTTTGACGATTTTTGCACATTCACAGGGGGCAGACTTTTGCCCACTTCTCCTACACGTTTCATCCGACTGAGTTAAGACTTGGCCTGGACCATGTCAAGACCTGAGCCAACGACAAGGGGAAAAATTTTGACTTTTCGAAATACTATATGATGAGGGCGGGGCATCAAAATTTGTGTTTCGCAATGAAAAAGGATATGCTTGATAACTCCCCGGTACATGCTCCAAAAAATCCCAAACTTGACATGTATGTTTATCGTCAAGGCCTGAAGTTATCTCTATGACAACATTCAGTTATATATGCAGCGCCACGTAGCCCTTGAGGCATGAAAAAAAAATACCCCACATACGGTATTTTGTACAAAAAATGTACACTCATTCTACAGTGGTATGAAAAAGTATCTGAACCTTTTGGAATTTCTCACATTTCTGCATAAAATCAGCATCAAACGTGATCTGATCTTTGTCAAAAACACACAGATGAAACATCAGTGTCTGCTTTAACTAAAACCACCCAAACATTTACAGGTTTTCATAATTTAATGAGGATAGCATGCAAACAATGACAGAAGGGGGAGGAATAAGTAACTGAACCCTCTGCCTAAGGATACTTAAAGAGCAATTGAAACCAATTTTTACCAAACAATTTAAGTCAGGTGTGTGCCCAATCACTGATGAGTGGCTTAAAGCTGCCCTGCCCACTATAAAACACACACCTGGTCAGAATTGTCTTGATGAGAAGCATTGTCTGATGTGCACCATGACTCACTCAAAAGAGCTGTCGGAAGACCTGCTATCAAGAATTGTTGGTTTGTATAAAACTGGCAAAGGATACAAAACCATCTCTAAAAGTCTGGATGTTCATCAATCAACAGTCAGCGAAGTTGTGTACAAATGGAGAGAGTTTGGCACTGTTGCTTCCCTCCCAAGGAGTGGCCGCCCACCAAAGATGACGCCAAGAGTTCAGCGCAGACCACTCAAAGAGGTAAAAAATAACCCTAGAGTGTCTGCTAAAGACATACAGAGATCACTGGCACAGTCCAATATCTCTGTGCATGCATCAACTATATGTAAAACATTGGCCAAGAATGGTGTTCATGGGAGGACTCCACGGAGGAAGCCACTGCTGTCTAAAAAAAACATTGTGGCTCGTTTGATGTTCGCAAAAAGGCACTTGGACACTCCACAGAAGTTTTGGCAAAAATATTTTGTGGACTGATGAAGCCAAAGTTGAATTGTTTGGGAGGAACACACAACGTCATGTGTGGAGGAAAAATGGAACAGCTCACCAACATCAACACCTCATCCCCACCGTGAAGCATGGTGGAGGGTGCATCATGGTTTGGGGCTGTTTTGCTTCCTCAGGGCCTGGACAACTTGCAATCATTCATGGAAAAATGAATTCAAAAGTTTATCAGGATGTTTTGCAGGAAAACCTGAGGCCGTCTGTCAGACAGTTGAAGCTAAAAAGAGGATGGATGCTGCAACAAGACAATGATCCAAAACACAGAAGCAAATCGACTTCAAAATGGTTTCAGAAGAACAAAATACACGTTCTGGAGTGGCCAAGTCAAAGTCCAGACTTGAACCCCATTGAGATGCTGTGGCATGACCTCAAGACAGCGATTCATGCCAGACATCCCAGGAATCTGACTGAACTACAGCAGTTTTGTAAAGAAGAATGGGCCAAGATCAGTCCTGATCGATGTGCCAGACTGATCTGCAGCTACAGGAAGCGTCCGGTTGAAGTTATTGCTGCCAAAGGGGGGCCACAAAATATTAAATGTGATGGTTCAGTTACTTATTCTTCCCCCCTTCTGTCATTGTTTGCATGCTATCCTTGTTAAAATATGAAAACCTGTAAATGTTTGGGTGGTTTTAGTTAAAGCAGACACTGTTGTTTCATCTGTGTGATTTTGACAAAGATCAGATCACGTTTGATGGTGATTTTAGGCAGAAATGTGAGAAATTCCAAAAGGTTCAGATACTTTTTCATGCCACTGTAAGTGTGATAACTAAGTCATTTATGAATATTCTTTTAGTTTCCACCACTCAAATTGTTCACTGGCTTCACACCGATCCAAACGTATGTACGTTTCCATTTTGTTTTATTCATTTTTGATTGCCCCTTTGGACAATAAAAGTAACATTGTGCAATGAGTACAACGAGCGATGATGTGTATATACACTTTTACAAAAAAATACCAATCAGGGCAACTCATTTCCTAAAAATAAAAAAGGACGCTGATTTTTGCAGGTCTTAACAATCACCAAAACCCGTTGAGCTTGACACACACACTGGCAAAAAAATATTCTACATGTAAACGTTTATTATGCCATTTTCAAAGAAATTTTGCTTCCAATATGCCAGTACCCCAATGTGCCAGTACCCCAACGTGCAAGTACCCCAACGTGCAAGGACCCCAACGTGGCCCGGGCTGCGAGGGCCCTTTATAGCTGCTCGCAGCTCTAGTTATTCTTCTTCTTCTTCTTCTTCTTTATTCTCCGCAAACAATCGCGATTTTGGGTACCTAAATATTCACGAAAACTCACCAAACTTTGCACACTCCTCAGGTCCGGCGAAAAATTTGATATTATGAAGTCGTTATAACAACGCGACTCTATAGCGCCCCCTAGCGTAGAAAAATAAAAACCAAGCCCGACACGTTTGAGCTAGAGCAACGAAAATTGGCAGGCACGTGTAGCACCCCGAGACGCACAAAAAAGTCTATTGGGACCATGTAGCTAAAATGTACAGGAAGTGAGCTATGAATTTTTTAATGTCCAATTTTGGCCTATTTTGGCACATTCACTGTGGTCATGCTTTTTCCCCCTTTGCAAACATTTTTCATCCAATTGACTTCAAACTTCGCATTTATCATCTCAAGACGTAAGAGAACAGCTGGGCAAAACATCTTGCCTTTTCGAAATACTATACGACGGGGGCGGAGCATCAAATATTGCCTTTAAAATTTCATTTGTCCAGAAAGAGCAAATGCTTAATAACTCCCATGTTCAAGCTCCAAAAAATCTCAAACTTCTCAGGCAACGTAATAGTCACAGCCTGAAAACATCTATATGACAAAATTCAGTTA
This sequence comes from Festucalex cinctus, assembly GCF_051991245.1. NCBI lineage: Eukaryota > Metazoa > Chordata > Actinopteri > Syngnathiformes > Syngnathidae > Festucalex > Festucalex cinctus. Next base: position 4,168,716 of record NC_135413.1, read on the forward strand.
TACATATAGCGCCACCTAGTGGTTACAATAAATGTCATACTTTACGTTTTTATCTACTGTGCTGAGCTTGTTGAAGGGATCCATTTGAAAATTGGTCAGAAAAGCCTTAAGATGTTGATCATGCCCCACACCGAATATTGTAACTTTTCGTCAAAGGGCGTGGCCGCTACGGTGACACAAAATCTGAAGATTTTTCGTGAAAATAAAAGCTGCATTAACTTGACCGAGATGATCCTATCTTCTCAAAATTTCACACATTTGATGAGAGTCCAGCTCTAAAGACATCTACAAACTTACATTTCATCTAACTGATAGCGCCACCTAGTGGCAATTTTTTTTCTTACGAATTTTCTTCTACGTTTTTCTCCAAACACGTTAACTGGACCTACCTCATATTTGCTCAGAGGAGGGTTTCGGCCTTCATGATGTCACAACACGAAGTTTGTGAGTTTTCGCGAATTGCTGTAGGCGTGGCTAAGCGCTGTTCGCCAAGAAAACAACGCCAGTTTTGAGGGTCTAAACATGCACAGAAACTCCTGAAACTTGGCACACACATCTGGCCTGGTAAAATGAGCAATATTTTATTGTTGATTGTGCTATTTTTACAAAAATGACTCAATAGCGCCCCCTCGAAATTTTTAACGAAGCAGCCCCGGTTGTACGTTTAAGCAAGAACGCCGAATATTTTTAGGTGTATGAGGGAGCCCAAGACCTACAAAAAAGTCTCTTGTACCCATATGCTAAAATGAACAGGAAGTGAGCTACGAATTTTTGAATGTCCCATTTTTGACGATTTTTGCACATTCACAGGGGGCAGACTTTTGCCCACTTCTCCTACACGTTTCATCCGACTGAGTTAAGACTTGGCCTGGACCATGTCAAGACCTGAGCCAACGACAGGGGGAAAAATTTTGACTTTTCGAAATACTATATGATGAGGGCGGGGCATCAAAATTTGTGTTTCACAATGAAAAAGGATATGCTTGATAACTCCCCGGTACATGCTCCAAAAAATCCCAAACTTGACATGTATGTTTATCGTCAAGGCCTGAAGTTATCTCTATGACAACATTCAGTTATATATGCAGCGCCACCTAGCCCTTGAGGCATGAAAAAAAAATACCCCACATACGGTATTTTGTACAAAAAATGTACACTCATTCTAAGTGTGATAACTAAGTCATTTATGAATATTTTTTTAGTTTCCACCACTCAAAATGTTCACTGGCATCAGACTTATCCAAACATATATATATTTTTATTTATTTTTGATAGCCTCTATGGACATTAAAAGCAATATCGTGAATGAAGGATATGCTTAATAACTCCACGGTACATGCTCCAAAAAAAAATCCCACACCTGACATGTATGCTTATAATCAAGGCCTGAAGGTATCTCTATGACAACATTCAGTTATAAATACAGCGCCACCTAGCCCTTGAGGCTTATATAAAAATAAAAAAAAATACCCCACATACGGTATTTTGTACAAAAAATGTACACTCATTCTAAGTGTGATAACTAAGTCATTTATGAATATTCTTTTAGTTTCCACCACTCAAATTGTTCACTGGCTTCACACCGATCCAAACGTATGTACGTTTCCATTTTGTTTTATTCATTTTTGATTGCCCCTTTGGACAATAAAAGTAACATTGTGCAATGAGTACAACGAGCGATGATGTGTATATACACTTTTACAAAAAAATACCAATCAGGGCAACTCATTGCCTAAAAATAAAAAAGGACGCTGATTTTTGCAGGTCTTAACAATCACCAAAACCCGTTGAGCTTGACACACACACTGGCAAAAAAATATTCTACATGTAAACGTTTATTATGCCATTTTCAAAGAAATTTTGCTTCCAATATGCCAGTACCCCAACGTGCAAGTACCCCAACGTGCAAGGACCCCAACGTGGCCCGGGCTGCGAGGGCCCTTTATCGCTGCTCGCAGCTCTAGTTATTATTATTATTCTTTATTCTCCGCAAACGATCCCGATTTTGGGTACCTAAACATTCACGAAAACTCACCGAACTTTGCACACTCCTCAGGCCCGGCGAAAAATTTGATATTATGAAGTCGTCATAACAACGCGACTCTATAGCGCCCCCTAGCATAGAAAAATAAAACCCAAGCCCGGCACGTTTGAGCTGGAGCAACGAAAATTGGCAGGCACGTGTAGCACCCCGAGATGCACAAAAAAGTCTATTGGGACCATGTAGCTAAAATGTACAGGAAATGAGCTATGAATTTTTTAATGTCCAATTTTGGCCTATTTTGGCACATTCACTGTGGTCATGCTTTTTCCCCCTCTGCAAACATTTTTCATCCAATTAACTTCAAACTTGGCATTTATCATCTCAAGACGTGAGAGAACAACTGGGCAAAAAGTCTTGCCTTTTCGAAATACTATATGATGGGGGCGGGGCATCAAATATTGCCTTTAAAATTTCATTTGTCCAGAAAGAGCAAATGCTTAATAACTCCCATGTTCAAGCTCCAAAAAATCTCAAACTTCTCAGGCAATGTAATAGTCACGGCCTGAAAACATCTATATGATAAAATTCAGTTATACATATAGCGCCACCTAGTGGTTACAATAAATGTCATACTTTACGTTTTTAGCTACTGTGCTGAGCTTGTTGAAGGGATCCATTTGAAAATTGGTCAGAAAAGCCTTAAGATGTTGATCATGCCCCACACCGAATATTGTAACTTTTCGCCAAAGGGCGTGGCCGCTACGGTGACGCAAAGTCTGAAGATTTTTCGTGAAAATAAAAGCTGCATTAACTTGACCGAGATGATCCTATCTTCTCAAAATTTCACACATTTGATGAGAGTCCAGCCCTAAAGACATCTACTGACTTATATTTCATCTAACTGATAGCGCCACCTAGTGGCAATTTTTTTTCTTACGAATTTTCTTCTACGTTTTTCTCCAAACACGTTAACTGGACCTACCTCATATTTGCTCAGATGAGGGTTTCGGCCTTCATGATGTCACAACACGAAGTTTGTGAGTTTTCGCGAATTGCTGTGGGTGTGGCTAAGCGCTGTTCGCCAAGAAAACAACGCCAGTTTTGAGGGTCTAAACATGCACAGAAACTCATGAAACTTGGCACACACATCTGGCCTGGTAAAATGAGCAATATTTTATTGTTGATTGTGCTATTTTTACAAAAATGACTCAATAGCGCCCCCTAGAAGTTTTTAACGAAGCAGCCCCGGTTGTACGTTTAAGCAAGAACGACGGATATTTTTAGGTGTATGAGGGAGCCCAAGACCTACAAAAAAGTCTAATGGACCCATATGCTAAAATGAACAGGAAGTGAGCTACGAATTTTTGAATGTCCCATTTTTGACAATTTTTTCACATTCACAGGGGGCAGACTTTTGCCCACTTCTCCTACACGTTTCATCTGACTGAGTTAAGACTTGACCTGGACCATGTCAAGACCTGAGCCAACGACAGGGGGAAAAATCTTGACCTTTCGAAATACTATATGATGAAGGCGGGGCATCAAAATTTGTGTTTCGCACTGAAAAAGGATATGCTTAATAACTCCCCGGTACATGCTCCAAAAAATCCCAAACTTGACATGTATGTTTATCGTCAAGGCCTGAAGCTATCTCTATGACAACATTCAGTTATATATGCAGCGCCACCTAGCCCTTGAGGCACAAAAAAAAAATACCCCACATACGGTATTTTGTACAAAAAATGTAAACTCATTCTAAGTGTGATAACTAAGTCATTTATGAATATTCTTTTAGTTTCCACCACTCAAAATGTTCACTGGCATCAGACTTATCCAAACATATATATATTTTTATTTATTTTTGATAGCCTCTGTGGACATTAAAAGCAATATCGTGAATGAAGGATATGCTTAATAACTCCACGGTACATGCTCCAAAAAAAATTCCCACACTTGACATGTATGCTTATAATCAAGGCCTGAAGGTATCTCGATGACAACATTCATTTATAAATACAGCGCCACCTAGCCCTTGAGGCTTATATAAAAAAAAAACCCACATACGGTATTTTGTACAAAAAAATGTAAACTCATTCTAAGTGTGATGACTAAGTCATTTCTGAATATTCTTTTAGTTTCCACCACTCAAATTGTTCACTGGCTTCACACCGATCCAAACGTATGTACGTTTCCATTTTGTTTTATTCATTTTTGATTGCCCCTTTGGACAATAAAAGTAACATTGTGCAATGAGTACAACGAGCGATGATGTATATATACACTTTTACAAAAAATACCAATCAGGGCAACTCATTGCCTAAAAATAAAAAAGGACGCTGATTTTTGCAGGTCTTAACAATCACCAAAACCCGTTGAGCTTGACACACACTGGCAAAAAAAATATTCTACATGTAAACGTTTATTATGCCATTTTCAAAGAAATTTTGCTTCCAATATGCCAGTACCCCAACGTGCCAGTACCCCAACGTGCCAGTACCCTAACGTGCAAGTACCCCAACGTGCAAGGACTCCAACGTGGCCCGGGCTGCGAGGGCCCTTTATAGCTGCTCGCAGCTCTAGTTAGGGCCCGAGCAGCGACCGCTGCGAGGTCCCTATTGTTCTTCGTTCGAATTATTATTATTATTATTATTATTAGGGCCCGAGCAGCGACCGCTGCGAGGTCCCTATTGTTTTTCGATCGGATTATTATTATTATTATTATTATTCTTCTTCTTCTTCTTCTTCTTCTTCTTCTCCGTAAACGATCACGATTTTGGGTACCTAAACATTTACGAAAACTCACCAAACTTTGCACACTCCTCAGGCCCGGCGAAAAATTTGATATTATGAAGTCGTCATAACAACCCGACTCTATAGCGCCCCCTAGCGTAGAAAAATGAAAACCAAGCCCGGCACGTTTGAGCTAGAGCAACAAAAATTGGCAGGCACGTGTAGCACCCCGAGACGCACAAAAAAGTCTATTGGGACCATGTAGCTAAAATGTACAGGAAATGAGCTATGAATTTTTTTATGTCCAATTTTGGCCTATTTTGGCACATTCACTGTGGTCATGCTTTTTCCCCCTTTGCAAACATTTTTCATCCAATTGACTTCAAATTTCGCATTTATCATCTCAAGACCTGAGAGAACAACTGGGCAAAAAGTCTTGCCTTTTCGAAATACTATATGATGGGGGCGGGGCATCAAATATTGTCTTTAAAATTTCATTTGTCCAGAAAGAGCAAATGCTGAATAACTCCCATGTTCAAGCTCCAAAAAATCTCAAACTTCTCAGGCAACGTAATAGTCACGGCCTGAAAACATCTATATGATAAAATTCAGTTCTAGATATAGCGCCACCTAGTGGTAACAATAAATGTCATACTTTACGTTTTTAGCTACTGTGCTGAGCTCGTTGAAGGGATCCAGTTGAAAATTGGTCAGAAAAGCCTTAAGATGTTGATCATGCCCCACACCGAATATTGTAACCTTTCGCCAAAGGGCGTGGCCGCTACGGTGCCGCAAAGTCTGAAGATTTTTCGTGACAATAAAATCTGCATTAACTTGACCGAGATGATCCTATCTTCTCAAAATTTCACACATTTGATGACAGTCCAGCCCTGAAGACATCTACAAACTTATATTTCATCTTACTGATAGCGCCACCTAGTGGCAATTTTTTTTTCTTACGAATTTTCTTCTACGTTTTTCTACAAACACGTTAACTGAACCTACCTCATATTTGCTCAGATGAGGGTTTCGGCCTTCATGATGTCACAACACGAAGTTTGTGAGTTTTCGCGAATCGCTGTGGGCGTGGCTAAGCGCTGTTCGCCAAGAAAACAACGCCAGTTTTGAGGGTCTAAACATGCGCAGAAACTCATGAAACTTGGCACACACATCTGGCCTGGTAAAATGAACAATATTTTATTCTTGATTGTGCTATTTTTAGAAAAATGACTCAATAGCGCCCCCTAGAATTTTTTAACGAAGCAGCCCCGGTTGTACGTTTAAGCAAGATCTATGAAAATTTTTAGTTGTATGAGGGAGTCCAAGACCTACAAAAAAGTCTCTTGGACCCATGTGCTAAAATGAAAAGGAAGTGAGCTATGAATTTTTGAATGTCCCATTTTTGACGATTTTTGCACATTTTCAGGGGGCATACTTTTGCCCACTTCTCCTACACATTTCATCCGACTGACTTCAGACTTGACCTGGACCATGTCAAGACCTGAGCCAACGACAGGCGGAAAAATCTTGACTTTTGGAAATACTATATGAGGAGGGCGGGGCATCAAATTTTGTGTTTCGCACTGAAAAAGGATATGCTTAATAACTCCCCGGTACATGTTCCAAAAAATCCCAAACTTGACATGTATGTTTATAGTCAAGGCCTGAAGGTATCTCTATGACAAAATTCAGTTATATATGCAGCGCCACCTAGCACTTGAGGCGTGAAAAAAAAAATACCCCACATACGGTATTTTGTACAAAAAATGTAAACTCATTCTAAGTGTGATAACCAAGTCATTTATGAATATTCTTTTAGTTTCCACCACTCAAAATGTTCACTGGCATCAGACTTATCCAAACATAAATATATTTTTATTTATTTTTGATAGCCTCTGTGGACATTAAAAGCAATATCGTGAATGAAGGATATGCTTAATAACTCCACGGTACATGCTCCAAAAAAAATCCCACACTTTACATGTATGCTTATAATCAAGGCCTGAAGGTATCTCGATGACAACATTCAGTTATAAATACAGCGCCACCTAGCCCTTGAGGCTTATATAAAAAAAAAAAACCACATACGGTATTTTGTACAAAAAAATGTAAACTCATTCTAAGTGTGATGACTAAGTCATTTCTGAATATTCTTTTAGTTTCCACCACTCAAATTGTTCACTGGCTTCACACCGATCCAAACGTATGTACGTTTCCATTTTGTTTTATTCATTTTTGATTGCCCCTTTGGACAATAAAAGTAACATTGTGCAATGAGTACAACGAGCGATGATGTATATATACACTTTTACAAAAAATACCAATCAGGGCAACTCATTGCCTAAAAATAAAAAAGGACGCTGATTTTTGCAGGTCTTAACAATCACCAAAACCCGTTGAGCTTGACACACACTGGCAAAAAAATATTCTACATGTAAACGTTTATTATGCCATTTTCAAAGAAATTTTGCTTCCAATATGCCAGTACCCCAACGTGCCAGTACCCTAACGTGCAAGTACCCCAACGTGCAAGGACTCCAACTTGGCCCGGGCTGCGAGGGCCCTTTATAGCTGCTCGCAGCTCTAGTTATTATTATTATTCTTCTCCGTAAACGATCGCATTTTTGAGTACCTAAACATTCACGAAAACTCACCAAACTTTGCACACTCCTCAGGCCCGGCGAAAAATTTGATATTATGAAGTCGTCATAACAACGCGACTCTATAGCGCCCCCTAGCGTAGAAAAATAAAAACCAAGCCTGGCGCGTTTGAGCTAGAGCAACGAAAATTGGCAGGCACGTGTAGCACCCCGAGACGCACAAAAAAGTCTATTGGGACCATGTAGCTAAAATGTACAGGAAATGAGCTATGAATTTTTTTATGTCCAATTTTGGCCTATTTTGGCACATTCACTGTGGTCATGCTTTTTCCCCCTCTGCAAACATTTTTCATCCCATTGACTTCAAACTTGGCATTTATCATCTCAAGACCTAAGAGAACAGTTGGGCAAAAAGTCTTGCCTTTTCGAAATACTATATGACGGGGGCGGGGCATCAAATATTGCCTTTAAAATTTCATTTTTCCAGAAAGAGCAAATGCTGAATAACTCCCATGTACAAGCTCCAAAAAATCTCAAACTTCTCAGGCAACGTAATAGTCACGGCCTGAAAACATCTATATGACAAAATTCAGTCATACATATAGCGCCACCTAGTGGTTACAATAAATGTCATACTTTACGTTTTTAGCTACTGTGCTGAGCTCGTTGAAGGGATCCAGTTGAAAATTGGTCAGAAAAGCCTTAAGATGTTGATGATGCCCCACACCGAATATTGTAACTTTTCGCCAAAGGGCGTGGCCGCTACGGTGACGCAAAATCTGAAGATTTTTCGTGACAATAAAAGCTGCATTAACTTGACCGAGATGATCCTATCTTCTCAAAATTTCACACATTTGATGAGAGTCCAGCTCTAAAGACATCTACTAACTTACATTTCATCTAACTGATAGCGCCACCTAGTGGCAATTTTTTTTCTTACGAATTTTCTTCTACGTTTTTCTCCAAACACGTTAACTGGACCTACCTCATATTTGCTCAGAGGAGGGTTTCGGCCTTCATGATGTCACAACACGAAGTTTGTGAGTTTTCGCGAATTGCTGTAGGCGTGGCTAAGCGCTGTTCGCCAAGAAAACAACGCCAGTTTTGAGGGTCTAAACATGCACAGAAACTCCTGAAACTTGGCACACACATCTGGCCTGGTAAAATGAGCAATATTTTATTGTTGATTGTGCTATTTTTACAAAAATGACTCAATAGCGCCCCCTAGGAATTTTTAATGAAGCAGCCCCGGTTGTACGTTTAAGCAAGATCTATGAAAATTTTTAGGTGTATGAGGGAGCCCAAGACCTACAAAAAAGTCTCTTGGACCCATATGCTAAAATGAACAGGAAGTTGGCTACGAATTTTTGAATGTCCCATTTTTGACTATTTTTGCACATTCACAGGGGGCAGACTTTTGCCCACTTCTCCTACACGTTTCATCTGACTGAGTTAAGACTTGACCTGGACCATGTCAAGACCTGAGCCAACGACAGGGGGAAAAATCTTGACCTTTCGAAATACTATATGATGAAGGCGGGGCATCAAAATTTGTGTTTCGCACTGAAAAAGGATATGCTTAATAACTCCCCGGTACATGCTCCAAAAAATCCCAAACTTGACATGTATGTTTATCGTCAAGGCCTGAAGCTATCTCTATGACAACATTCAGTTATATATGCAGCGCCACCTAGCCCTTGAGGCATAAAAAAAAATACCCCACATACGGTATTTTGTACAAAAAATGTAAACTCATTCTAAGTGTGATAACTAAGTCATTTATGAATATTCTTTTAGTTTCCACCACTCAAAATGTTCACTGGCATCAGACTTATCCAAACATATATATATTTTTATTTATTTTTGATAGCCTCTGTGGACATTAAAAGCAATATCGTGAATGAAGGATATGCTTAATAACTCCACGGTACATGCTCCAAAAAAAATCCCACACTTGACATGTATGCTTATAATCAAGGCCTGAAGGTATCTCGATGACAACATTCAGTTATAAATACAGCGCCACCTAGCCCTTGAGGCTTATATAAAAAAAAAAAACCCACATACGGTATTTTGTACAAAAAAATGTAAACTCATTCTAAGTGTGATGACTAAGTCATTTATGAATATTCTTTTAGTTTCCACCACTCAAATTGTTCACTGGCTTCACACCGATCCAAACGTATGTACGTTTCCATTTTGTTTTATTCATTTTTGAATGCCCCTTTGGACAATAAAAGTAACATTGTGCAATGAGTACAACGAGCGATGATGTGTATATACACTTTTACAAAAAAATACCAATCAGGGCAACTCATTGCCTAAAAATAAAAAAGGACGCTGATTTTTGCAGGTCTTAACAATCACCAAAACCCGTTGAGCTTGACACACACACTGGCAAAAAAATATTCTACATGTAAACGTTTATTATGCCATTTTCAAAGAAATTTTGCTTCCAATATGCCAGTACCCCAATGTGCCAGTACCCCAACGTGCAAGTACCCCAACGTGCAAGGACCCCAACGTGGCCCGGGCTGCGAGGGCCCTTTATAGCTGCTCGCAGCTCTAGTTAGGGCCCGAGCAGCGACCGCTGCGAGGTCCCTATTGTTTTTGTAAAAATTATTATTATTATTATTATTATTATTATTAGGGCCCGAGCAGCGACCGCTGCGAGGTCCCTATTGTTTTTGTAAAAATTATTATTATTATTATTATTATTATTATTATTATTATTATTATTAGGGCCCGAGCAGCGACCGCTGCGAGGTCCCTATTGTTTTTCAAGGAATTCTTATTATTCTTCTTCTTTTTATTTGTTATTATTCTTTTCCGCAAACAATCACATTTTTGAGACACTAAACGTGAACGAAAACTCACCAAACTTTACACACACGTCAGGCCTGGCGAAAAATTTGATATTTTAAAGTCGCCATAGGTGATAACAGAAAAATGGCTCCATAGCGCCACCTACATAGGTTAAACAGATCCCTGGCCCGCTACGATTGTCCGACGGCTATGAAAATTGTGTGGCACCTGTAGCACATCCAGATGAACAAAAACCTCTTTGATGTGTGTACCCTAAAATAGACAGGAAGTGAGATATGAGTATTTAAATGTCCAATTTTGGCCAATTTTTGCACATTTACAGGGGTCATACTTTTGCCTGCTTCTCCTACACGGTTAATCCAATTGACTTCAAACTTGGGATGTACCATCTCAAGACCTGGGACAACACCATGGTAAAAAATCTAAAGTTTTCGACATACTATATGACGGCGGTGGGGCATCAAATTTAGAGTTTCAAAACTCTTACTAAACGTAGTATTGCCCGTTGTATGTTTAACCTAGAGCTACGAAAATTGGTACACATATGTAACAGACTATGACCTACAAAAAAGTCTGTTGGTGCCATATGCTAAACCCAACAGGAAGTCCGCCAGAGGCGGGGCATCAAATTTGGAGTTTCAAAATTCTTACTTAATGAAGCATTCCCGGCTGTACGTTTCACCTAGAGTTACCAAAATTTAAAGACATATGTAACAGCCCTCAAGGTACAAAAAACTCTTTTTGAACCATATGCTAAACCTAACAGAAAGTCCACCATTTTGATTTACTTTGGAACGTGTTCCCATTTTTTTGGCCATTTCATAGGGGTCCTATTTTAACGAACTCCTCTTACAGAGTTTATCCGATCATCTTCAAACTTGGTGTGATTCATCTTAAGATGTTGAAGATGAAAAGTTATTGAAAGCTTTTTATTTCGCTGCACGCTGTTGTCGTGGCATGCACTTGTTTGCAAAGGAAAAAAATTCTTCTTAATGAAGAATTCTCAGTTGTACGAAGCAGCTAGAGCTACGAAAATTTGTAGACATATGTAACAGCCCACGATGTACAAAAAAAGTCTCTTGCTGCTTTGTGCTAAACCCAACAGGAAGTCCCGCAAGGGCCGGGCATCACTTTTTGAGCTAAAAAACTCCTCTTTAACGAAGCATTCCCGGTTGTACCTTTCACCTAGCGCTATGATAATTTGGAGGCATACATAAGAGCCCACGATGTACAAAAAAGTCTTTTAGAACCATATGCTAAGCCAAACAGGAAGTCCGGCATTTTGATTTACTTTGCTATTTGTAGCCATTTTTTGGGGGCCTTTTATAGGCCTCATATTTTCTACAAAACTTATCAGATTGTCTTCATTCTTTGGCATGTTTCATCTGAAGTATTGCCGGTTATACGTTTAATCTAGAGCTACGAAAATTGGTACACATATGTAACAGACTATGATCTACAAAAAAGCCTGTTGGTGCCATATGCTAAACCTAACAGGAAGTCCGCCAGAGGCAGGGCATCAAATTTTGCATTTCAAAATTTTTACTTAATGAAGCATTTCCGGCTGTACGTTTCACCTAGAGTGACCAAAATTTGAAGACATATGTAACAGCCCTCGAGGTACAAAAAACTCTTTTTGAACCATATGCTAAACCTAACAGGAAGTCTGCCATTTTGATTTACTTTGGAACATGTTGCCATTTTTTTGGCCATTTCATAGGGGTCTTATTTTAACGAACTCCTCCTACAGAGTTTATCCGATCATCTTCAAACTTGGTGTGATTCATCTTAAGATGTTGACGATGAAAAGTTATTGAAAGCTTTTTATTTCGTCGCACGCTGTTGTCGTGGCATGCACTGTTGGCAAAGGAAAAAAAAATCCTTCTTAATGCAGCGTTCCCAGTTGGACGAAGCAGCTCGAGCTACAAAAATTTGTAGACATATGTACACATTTGTCCACATATATATATTTACATATGCATGTAAAAAAATTATGTCAGGCTAAACTAAATGGTTGATTAGGCCCCACACATTCTCACCTTACCATACCCGGCCCTCTTTGCAAAAGGTTTGAACACTCCTGGCCTAAACCTAGGTGTATACTCAAACTATGCACGCACATAAAGCCTGGAACAAAATGTGTAATTTAGAGGGTTCTTGTTTTGTTTTTTGTATTCCTTATATTTCATGTCATTATACTTGACACACTATTTTTACTACTCACTGAATCAGTTATAAGAACATTTAATTGATACAATCCAATCACATCCTAGAGAATTGAAAACACATTCAATCATGAGGTTGTTAAGACACATTTACTTCTGTAGCACTTAACCACAAACAAGTTGCGACATCCCCTGATCTAACCCTCCAACCGGGCAAGGAAAAACTTTCAGGGGTCATATTTTAACGAACCCCTCCTACAAAATTTATCCGACTGTCTTCAAACTTGGTGTGTTTCATCTTAAGATGTTTAAGATGCAAAGTAATCGAAAGTTTTTTATTTTGTAACACGCTGTTGCCATAGCAATGCATTGTTTGTCAAGTGCTGCTTTTTTTTTTATACACATGAAAACTCATGGAACTTTGCAAACACATCAGACTTGTCATGAACATGAATTTTCAGAGATTTATTGTGCAATTTGAAATAAATAGCGCCCTCTAGACCTTTTTATGAAGCATTTCCGATTGTATGATTATGCTAGACCTACAAAAAAGTATTATGTAGCCATTTGCCAAACCAAAGAGGAAGTCCGCTATTTTGATTTTATTTTGGGAATTATACATAATTTTTGGCCTTCTTCATTAAACTTTGCACAGACAAGGCATGGAAAAAACTAACATTTTAAATGGTCCTTGTTCCATGTAACAGTACCCCAACGTGCCAGTACCCTGACGTGCAAGTAACCCAACGTTGTGCTCAATAGCGCCCTCTATGCATTTTTATGGAGCATTTCCAATTGTATGATTCAAGCGATACACAACTAAAGATGACTTGACCTAGATTTGTGAAAACTGGGAGGCATACCTATTAGCTTAAGACCTACAAAAAGTATTCTGTAGCCGTATGCTAAACCTAAAAGGAAGTCCGCCATTTTGAATTTATTTTGGGAATTGCGCACCATATTTTGCGTTTTGATTAAACTTTGCACACACAAGGCTTGTCAAAAACATTTTAGATGGTCCTTGTCCTATTTGACAGTACCCCAACGTGCCAGTACCCCGACGTGCAAGTACCCCAACGTGGCACGCCTTTGCTGTAGCGATGCATTGTTTGCAAAGAATTTTTTTTTTTTATATGATTCAGCTAGATGTGTGAATATTGGGAGGCATACCTATCAGCCGAATACCTCGACAAAGCATTCCATAGCAATGTGAACAAACACAAAAAGCATGGCAAAACATTTACAATTTAGACGGTTTCTTATGAAACAGTACCCTAACGTGCCAGTACCCCGACGTGCAAATACCCCAACGTGGCACGGGTTGCGAGGGCCCTTTATAGCTGCTCGCAGCTCTAGTTATTATTATTATTCTTTATTCTCCGCAAACAATCGCGATTTTGGGTACCTAAATATTCACGAAAACTCACCGAACTTTGCACACTCCTCAGGTCCAGCGAAAAATTTGATATTATGAAGTCGTTATAACAACGCGACTCTATAGCGCCCCCTAGCGTAGAAAAATAAAAACCAAGCCCGACACGTTTGAGCTAGAGCAATGAAAATTGGCAGGCACGTGTAGCACCCCGAGACGCACAAAAAAGTCTATTGGGACCATGTAGCTAAAATGTACAGGAAGTGAGCTATGAATTTTTTAATGTCCAATTTTGGCCTATTTTGGCACATTCACTGTGGTCATGCTTTTTCCCCCTTTGCAAACATTTTTCATCCAATTGACTTCAAACTTGGCATTTATCATCTCAAGACCTGAGAGAACAGCTGGGCAAAACATCTTGCCTTTTCGAAATACTATATGACGGGGGCGGAGCATCAAATATTGCCTTTAAAATTTCATTTATCCAGAAAGAGCAAATGCTTAATAACTCCCATGTTCAAGCTCCAAAAAATCTCAAACTTTTCAGGCAACGTAATAGTCACGGCCTGAAAACATCTATATGATAAAATTCAGTTATACATATAGCGCCACCTAGTGGTTACAATAAATGTCATACTTTACGTTTTTAGCTACTGTGCTGAGCTTGTTGAAGGGATCCATTTGAAAATTGGTCAGAAAAGCCTTAAGATGTTGTTCATGCCCCACACCGAATATTGTAACTTTTCGCCAAAGGGCGTGGCCGCTACGGTGACGCAAAGTCTGAAGATTTTTCGTGAAAATAAAAGCTGCATTAACTTGACCGAGATGATCCTATCTTCTCAAAATTTCACACATTTGATGAGAGTCCAGCCCTAAAGACATCTACTGACTTATATTTCATCTAACTGATAGCGCCATCTAGTGGCAATTTTTTTTCTTACGAATTTTCTTCTACGTTTTTCTCCAAACACGTTAACTGGACCTACCTCATATTTGCTCAGATGAGGGTTTCGACCTTCATGATGTCACAACACGAAGTTTGTGAGTTTTCGCGAATTGTTGTGGGTGTGGCTCAGCGCTGTTCGCCAAGAAAACAACGCCAGTTTTGAGGGTCTAAACATGCACAGAAAGTCATGAAACTTGGCACACACATCTGGCCTGGTAAAATAAGCCATATTTTATTGTTGATTGTGCTATTTTTACAAAAATGACTCAATAGCGCCCCCTAGAGGTTTTTAACGAAGCAGCCCCGGTTGTACGTTTAAGCAAGAACGACGAATATTTTTAGGTGTATGAGGGAGCCCAAGACCTACAAAAAAGTCTCTTGGACCCATATGCTAAAATGAACAGGAAGTGAGCTACGAATTTTTGAATGTCCCATTTTTGACGATTTTTGCACATTCACAGGGGGCAGACTTTTGCCCACTTCTCCTACACGTTTCATCTGACTGAGTTAAGACTTGACCTGGACCATGTCAAGACCTGAGCCAACGACAGGGGGAAAAATCTTGACCTTTCGAAATACTATATGATGAAGGCGGGGCATCAAAATTTGTGTTTCGCACTGAAAAAGGATATGCTTAATAACTCCCCGGTACATGCTCCAAAAAATCCCAAACTTGACATGTATGTTTATCGTCAAGGCCTGAAGCTATCTCTATGACAACATTCAGTTATATATGCAGCGCCACCTAGCCCTTGAGGCATAAAAAAAAAATACCCCACATACGGTATTTTGTACAAAAAATGTAAACTCATTCTAAGTGTGATAACTAAGTCATTTATGAATATTCTTTTAGTTTCTACCACTCAAAATGTTCACTGGCATCAGACTTATCCAAACATATATATATTTTTATTTATTTTTGATAGCCTCTGTGGACATTAAAAGCAATATCGTGAATGAAGGATATGCTTAATAACTCCACGGTACATGCTCCAAAAAAAATCCCACACTTGACATGTATGCTTATAATCAAGGCCTGAAGGTATCTCTATGACAACATTCAGTTATAAATACAGCGCCACCTAGCCCTTGAGGCATAAAAAAAATAAATAAATACCCCACATACGGTATTTTGTACAAAAAATGTACACTCATTCTAAGTGTGATAACTAAGTCATTTATGAATATTCTTTTAGTTTCCACCACTCAAATTGTTCACTGGCTTCACACCGATCCAAACGTATGTACGTTTCCATTTTGTTTTATTCATTTTTGATTGCCCCTTTGGACAATAAAAGTAACATTGTGCAATGAGTACAACGAGCGATGATGTGTATATACACTTTTACAAAAAAATACCAATCAGGGCAACTCATTGCCTAAAAATAAAAAAGGACGCTGATTTTTGCAGGTCTTAACAATCACCAAAACCCGTTGAGCTTGATACACACACTGGCAAAAAAATATTCTACATGTAAACGTTTATTATGCCATTTTCAAAGAAATTTTGCTTCCAATATGCCAGTACCCCAATGTGCCAGTACCCAAACGTGCAAGTACCCCAACGTGCAAGGACCCCAACGTGGCCCGGGCTGCGAGGGCCCTTTATAGCTGCTCGCAGCTCTAGTTCTTCTTCTTCTTCTTCTTCTTCTTCTTCTTCTTCTTTATTCTCCGCAAACAATCGCGATTTTGGGTACCTAAATATTCACGAAAACTCACCAAACTTTGCACACTCCTCAGGTCCGGCGAAAAATTTGATATTATGAAGTCGTTATAACAACGCGGCTCTATAGCGCCCCCTAGCGTAGAAAAATAAAAACCAAGCCCGACACGTTTGAGCTAGAGCAACGAAAATTGGCAGGCACGTGTAGCACCCCGAGATGCACAAAAAAGTCTATTGGGACCATGTAGCTAAAATGTACAGGAAGTGAGCTATGAATTTTTTAATGTCCAATTTTGGCCTATTTTGGCACATTCACTGTGGTCATGCTTTTTCCCCCTTTGCAAACATTTTTCATCCAATTGACTTCAAACTTGGCATTTATCATCTCAAGACCTAAGAGAACAGCTGGGCAAAACATCTTGCCTTTTCGAAATACTATACGACGGGGGCGGAGCATCAAATATTGCCTTTAAAATTTCATTTGTCCAGAAAGAGCAAATGCTTAATAACTCCCATGTTGAAGCTCCAAAAAATCTCAAACTTCTCAGGCAACGTAATAGTCACAGCCTGAAAACATCTATATGACAAAATTCAGTTATACATATAGCGCCACCTAGTGGTTACAATAAATGTCATACTTTACGTTTTTAGCTACTGTGCTGAGCTCGTTGAAGGGATCCAGTTGAAAATTGGTCAGAAAAGCCTTAAGATGTTGATCATGCCCCACACCGAATATTGTAACTTTTCATCAAAGGGCGTGGCCGCTACGGTGACGCAAAATCTGAAGATTTTTCGTGAAAATAAAAGCTGCATTAACTTGACCGAGATGATCCTATCTTCTCAAAATTTCACACATTTGATGAGAGTCCAGCTCTAAAGACATCTACTAACTTACATTTCATCTAACTGATAGCGCCACCTAGTGGCAATTTTTTTTCTTACGAATTTTCTTCTATGTTTTTCTCCAAACACGTTAACTGGACCTACCTCATATTTGCTCAGAGGAGGGTTTCGGCCTTCATGATGTCACAACACGAAGTTTGTGAGTTTTCGCGAATTGCTGTAGGCGTGGCTAAGCGCTGTTCGCCAAGAAAACAACGCCAGTTTTGAGGGTCTAAACATGCACAGAAACTCCTGAAACTTGGCACACACATCTGGCCTGGTAAAATGAGCAATATTTTATTGTTGATTGTGCTATTTTTACAAAAATGACTCAATAGCGCCCCCTCGAAATTTTTAATGAAGCAGCCCCGGTTGTACGTTTAAGCAAAAACGCCGAATATTTTTAGGTGTATGAGGGAGCCCAAGACCTACAAAAACGTCTCTTGTACCCATATGCTAAAATGAACAGGAAGTAAGCTACGAATTTTTGAATGTCCCATTTTTGACGATTTTTGCACATTCACAGAGGAGGACTTTTGCCCACTTCTCCTACACGTTTCATCCGACTGAGTTAAGACTTGGCCTGGACCATGTCAAGACCTGAGCCAACGACAGGGGGAAAAATTTTGACTTTTCGAAATACTATATGATGAGGGCGGGGCATCAAAATTTGTGTTTCACAATGAAAAAGGATATGCTTGATAACTCCCCGGTACATGCTCCAAAAAATCCCAAACTTGACATGTATGTTTATCGTCAAGGCCTGAAGTTATCTCTATGACAACATTCAGTTATATATGCAGCGCCACCTAGCCCTTGAGGCATGAAAAAAAAATACCCCACATACGGTATTTTGTACAAAAAATGTACACTCATTCTAAGTGTGATAACTAAGTCATTTATGAATATTTTTTTAGTTTCCACCACTCAAAATGTTCACTGGCATCAGACTTATCCAAACATATATATATTTTTATTTATTTTTGATAGCCTCTATGGACATTAAAAGCAATATCGTGAATGAAGGATATGCTTAATAACTCCACGGTACATGCTCCAAAAAAAATCCCACACTTGACATGTATGCTTATAATCAAGGCCTGAAGGTATCTCTATGACAACATTCAGTTATAAATACAGCGCCACCTAGCCCTTGAGGCTTATATAAAAAAAAAAAAAAAAATACCCCACATACGGTATTTTGTACAAAAAATGTACACTCATTCTAAGTGTGATAACTAAGTCATTTATGAATATTCTTTTAGTTTCCACCACTCAAATTGTTCACTGGCTTCACACCGATCCAAACGTATGTACGTTTCCATTTTGTTTTATTCATTTTTGATTGCCCCTTTGGACAATAAAAGTAACATTGTGCAATGAGTACAACGAGCGATGATGTGTATATACACTTTTACAAAAAAATACCAATCAGGGCAACTCATTGCCTAAAAATAAATAAGGACGCTGATTTTTGCAGGTCTTAACAATCACCAAAATCCGTTGAGCTTGACAGACACTGGCAAAAAAAATATTCTACATGTAAACGTTTATTATGCCATTTTCAAAGAAATTTTGCTTCCAATATGCCAGTACCCCAACGTGCCAGTACCCCAACGTGCAAGTACCCCAACGTGCAAGGACCCCAACGTGGCCCGGGCTGCGAGGGCCCTTTATAGCTGCTCGCAGCTCTAGTTATTCTTCTTCTTCTTCTTCTTCTTCTTTATTCTCCGCAAACAATCGCGATTTTGGGTACCTAAATATTCACGAAAACTCACCGAACTTTGCACACTCCTCAGGTCCGGCGAAAAATTTGATATTATGAAGTCGTTATAACAACGCGACTCTATAGCGCCCCCTAGCATAGAAAAATAAAAACCAAGCCCGGCACGTTTGAGCTAGAGCAACGTAAATTGGCAGGCACGTGTAGCACCCCGAGACGCACAAAAAAGTCTATTGGGACCATGTAGCTAAAATGTACAGGAAGTGAGCTATGAATTTTTTAATGTCCAATTTTGGCCTATTTTGGCACATTCACTGTGGTCATGCTTTTTCCCCCTATGCAAACATTTTTCATCCCATTGACTTCAAACTTGGTATTTATCATCTCAAGACCTAAGAGAACAGCTGGGCAAAAAGTCTTGCCTTTTCGAAATACTATATGACGGGGGCGGGGCATCAAATATTGCCTTTAAAATTTCATTTGTCCAGAAAGAGCAAATGCTGAATAACTCCCATGTACAAGCTCCAAAAAATCTCAAACTTCTCAGGCAACGTAATAGTCACGGCCTGAAAACATCTATATGACAAAATTCAGTTATACATATAGCGCCACCTAGTGGTTACAATAAATGTCATACTTTACGTTTTTAGCTACTGTGCTGAGCTCGTTGAAGGGATCCAGTTGAAAATTGGTCAGAAAAGCCTTAAGATGTTGATGATGCCCCACACCGAATATTGTAACTTTTCGCCAAAGGGCGTGGCCGCTACGGTGACGCAAAGTCTGAAGATTTTTCGTGACAATAAAAGCTGCATTAACTTGACCGAGATGATCCTATCTTCTCAAAATTTCACACATTTGATGAGAGTCCAGCTCTAAAGACATCTACTAACTTACATTTCATCTAACTGATAGCGCCACCTAGTGGCAATTTTTTTTCTTACGAATTTTCTTCTACGTTTTTCTCCAAACACGTTAACTGGACCTCCCTCATATTTGCTCAGATGAGGGTTTCGGCCTTCATGATGTCACAACACGAAGTTTGTGAGTTTTCGCGAATTGCTGTAGGCGTGGCTAAGCGCTGTTCGCCAAGAAAACAACGCCAGTTTTGAGGGTCTAAACATGCACAGAAACTCCTGAAACTTGGCACACACATCTGGCCTGGTAAAATGAGCAATATTTTATTGTTGATTGTGCTATTTTTACAAAAATGACTCAATAGCGCCCCCTCGAAATTTTTAATGAAGCAGCCCCGGTTGTACGTTTAAGCAAAAACGCCGAATATTTTTAGGTGTATGAGGGAGCCCAAGACCTACAAAAACGTCTCTTGTACCCATATGCTAAAATGAACAGGAAGTAAGCTACGAATTTTTGAATGTCCCATTTTTGACGATTTTTGCACATTCACAGAGGAGGACTTTTGCCCACTTCTCCTACACGTTTCATCCGACTGAGTTAAGACTTGGCCTGGACCATGTCAAGACCTGAGCCAACGACAGGGGGAAAAATTTTGACTTTTCGAAATACTATATGATGAGGGCGGGGCATCAAAATTTGTGTTTCGCAATGAAAAAGGATATGCTTGATAACTCCCCGGTACATGCTCCAAAAAATCCCAAACTTGACATGTATGTTTATCGTCAAGGCCTGAAGTTATCTCTATGACAACATTCAGTTATATATGCAGCGCCACCTAGCCCTTGAGGCATGAAAAAAAAATACCCCACATACGGTATTTTGTACAAAAAATGTAAACTCATTCTAAGTGTGATAACGAAGTCATTTATGAATATTCTTTTAGTTTCCACCACTCAAAATGTTCACTGGCATCAGACTTATCCAAACATATATATATTTTTATTTATTTTTGATAGCCTCTATGGACATTAAAAGCAATATCGTGAATGAAGGATATGCTTAATAACTCCACGGTACATGCTCCAAAAAAAATCCCACACTTGACATGTATGCTTATAATCAAGGCCTGAAGGTATCTCTATGACAACATTCAGTTATAAATACAGCGCCACCTAGCCGTTGAGGCTTATATAAAAAAAATTAAAAAAAATACCCCACATACGGTATTTTGTACAAAAAATGTACACTCATTCTAAGTGTGATAACTAAGTCATTTATGAATATTCTTTTAGTTTCCACCACTCAAATTGTTCACTGGCTTCACACCGATCCAAACGTATGTACGTTTCCATTTTGTTTTATTCATTTTTGATTGCCCCTTTGGACAATAAAAGTAAACATTGTGCAATGAGTACAACGAGCGATGATGTGTATATACACTTTTACAAAAAAATACCAATCAGGGCAACTCATTGCCTAAAAATAAATAAGGACGCTGATTTTTGCAGGTCTTAACAATCACCAAAATCCGTTGAGCTTGACAGACACTGGCAAAAAAAATATTCTACATGTAAACGTTTATTATGCCATTTTCAAAGAAATTTTGCTTCCAATATGCCAGTACCCCAACGTGCCAGTACCCCAACGTGCAAGTACCCCAACGTGCAAGGACCCCAACGTGGCCCGGGCTGCGAGGGCCCTTTATAGCTGCTCGCAGCTCTAGTTAGGGCCCGAGCAGCGACCGCTGCGAGGTCCCTATTGTTTTTGTAAAAATTATTATTATTCTTCTTCTTCTTCTTCTTCTTCTTTATTCTCCGCAAACGATCGCGATTTTGGGTACCTAAACATTCACGAAAACTCACCGAACTTTGCAGATTCCTCAGGCCCGGCGAAAAATTTGATATTATGAAGTCGTCATAACAATGCGACTCGATAGCGCCCCCTAGCGTAGAAAAATAAAAACCAAGCCCGGCACGTTTGAGCTAGAGCAACAAAAATTGGCAGGCACGTGTAGCACCCCGAGACGCACAAAAAAGTCTATTGGGACCATGTAGCTAAAATGTACAGGAAGTGAGCTATGAATTTTTTTATGTCCAATTTTGGCCTATTTTGGCACATTCACTGTGGTCATGCTTTTTCCCCCTTTGCAAACATTTTTCATCCAATTGACTTCAAACTTGGCATTTATCATCTCAAGACCTGAGAGAACAACTGGGCAAAACATCTTGCCTTTTCGAAATACTATATGACGGGGGCGGGGCATCAAATATTGCCTTTAAAATTTCATTTGTCCAGAAAGAGCAAATGCTTAATAACTCCCATGTACAAGCTCCAAAAAATCTCAAACTTCTCAGGCAACGTAATAGTCACGGCCTGAAAACATCTATATGAAAGAATTCAGTTATACATATAGCGCCACCTAGTGGTTACAATAAATGTCATACTTTACGTTTTTAGCTACTGTGCTGAGCTCGTTGAAGGGATCCAGTTGAAAATTGGTCAGAAAAGCCTTAAGATGTTGATGATGCCCCACACCGAATATTGTAAATTTTCGCCAAAGGGCGTGGCCGCTACGGTGACGCAAAGTCTGAAGATTTTTCGTGAAAATAAAAGCTGCATTAACTTGACCGAGATGATCCTATCTTCTCAAAATTTCACACATTTGATGAGAGTCCAGCTCTAAAGACATCTACTAACTTACATTTCATCTAACTGATAGCGCCACCTAGTGGCAATTTTTTTTCTTACGAATTTTCTTCTACGTTTTTCTCCAAACACGTTAACTGGACCTACCTCATATTTGCTCATATGAGGGTTTCGGCCTTCATGATGTCACAACACGAAGTTTGTGAGTTTTCGCGAATTGCTGTGGGCGTGGCTAAGCGCTGTTCGCCAAGAAAACAACGCCAGTTTTGAGGGTCTAAACATGCACAGAAACTCCTGAAACTTGGCACACACATCTGGCCTGGTAAAATGAGCAATATTTTATTGTTGATTGTGCTATTTTTACAAAAATGACTCAATAGCGCCCCCTAGACGTTTTTAACGAAGCAGCCCCGGTTGTACGTTTAAGCAAGAACGACGAATATTTTTAGGTGTATGAGGGAGCCCAAGACCTACAAAAAAGTCTCTTGGACCCATATGCTAAAATGAACAGGAAGTGAGCTATGAATTTTTGAATGTCCCATTTTTGACAATTTTTGCACATTCACAGGGAGCAGACTTTTGCCCACTTCTCCTACACGTTTCATCTGACTGAGTTAAGACTTGACCTGGACCATGTCAAGACCTGAGCCAACGACAGGGGGGAAAATCTTGACCTTTCGAAATACTATATGATGAAGGCGGGGCATCAAAATTTGTGTTTCGCACTGAAAAAGGATATGCTTAATAACTCCCCGGTACATGCTCCAAAAAATCCCAAACTTGACATGTATGTTTATCGTCAAGGCCTGAAGCTATCTCTATGACAACATTCAGTTATATATGCAGCGCCACCTAGCCCTTGAGGCATGAAAAAAAAATACCCCACATACGGTATTTTGTACAAAAAATGTAAACTCATTCTAAGTGTGATAACTAAGTCATTTATGAATATTCTTTTAGTTCCCACCACTCAAAATGTTCACTGGCATCAGACCTATCCAAACATATATATATTTTTATTTATTTTTGATAGCCTCTGTGGACATTAAAAGCAATATCGTGAATGAAGGATATGCTTAATAACTCCACGGTACATGCTCCAAAAAAAATCCCACACTTGACATGTATGCTTATAATCAAGGCCTGAAGGTATCTCTATGACAACATTCAGTTATAAATACAGCGCCACCTAGCCGTTGAGGCTTATATAAAAAAAATTAAAAAAAATACCCCACATACGGTATTTTGTACAAAAAATGTACACTCATTCTAAGTGTGATAACGAAGTCATTTATGAATATTCTTTTAGTTTCCACCACTCAAATTGTTCACTGGCTTCACACCGATCCAAACGTATGTACGTTTCCATTTTGTTTTATTCATTTTTGATTGCCCCTTTGGACAAGAAAAGTAAACATTGTGCAATGAGTACAACGAGCGATGATGTGTATATACACTTTTACAAAAAAATACCAATCAGGGCAACTCATTGCCTAAAAATAAATAAAGACGCTGATTTTTGCAGGTCTTAACAATCACCAAAATCCGTTGAGCTTGACAGACACTGGCAAAAAAAATATTCTACATGTAAACGTTTATTATGCCATTTTCAAAGAAATTTTGCTTCCAATATGCCAGTAACCCAACGTGCCAGTACCCCAACGTGCAAGTACCCCAACGTGCAAGGACCCCAATGTGGCCCGGGCTGCGAGGGCCCTTTATAGCTGCTCGCAGCTCTAGTTATTATTCTTCTTCTTCTTCTTCTTCTTTATTCTCCGCAAAAGATCGCGATTTTGGGTACCTAAACATTCATGAAAACTCACCGAACTTTGCACACTCCTCAGGCCCGGCGAAAAATTTGATATTATTAAGTCGTCATAACAATGCGACTCGATAGCGCCCCCTAGCGTAGAAAAATAAAAACCAAGCCCGGCACGTTTGAGCTAGAGCAACAAAAATTGGCAGGCACGTGTAGCACCCCGAGATGCACAAAAAGGTCTATTGGGACCATGTAGCTAAAATGTACAGGAAGTGAGCTATGAATTTTTTTATGTCCAATTTTGGCCTATTTTGGCACATTCACTGTGGTCATGCTTTTTCCCCCTTTGCAAACATTTTTCATCCAATTGACTTCAAACTTGGCATTTATCATCTTAAGACCTGAGAGAACAACTGGGCAAAACATCTTGCCTTTTTGAAATACTATATGACGGGGGCGGGGCATCAAATATTGCCTTTAAAATTTCATTTGTCCAGAAAGAGCAAATGCTTAATAACTCCCATGTTCAAGCTCCAAAAAATCTCAAACTTCTCAGGCAACATAATAGTCACGGCCTGAAAACATCTATATGATAAAATTCAGTTATACATATAGCGCCACCTAGTGGTTACAATAAATGTCATACTTTACGTTTTTAGCTACTGTGCTGAGCTTGTTGAAGGGATCCATTTGAAAATTGGTCAGAAAAGCCTTAAGATGTTGATCATGCCCCACACCGAATATTGTAACTTTTCGCCAAAGGGCGTGGCCGCTACGGTGACGCAGAGTCTGAAGATTTTTCGTGAAAATAAAAGCTGCATTAACTTGACCGAGATGATCCTATCTTCTCAAAATTTCACACATTTGATGAGAGTCCAGCCCTAAAGACATCTACTGACTTATATTTCATCTAACTGATAGCGCCACCTAGTGGCAATTTTTTTTCTTACGAATTTTCTTCTACGTTTTTCTCCAAACACGTTAACTGGACCTACCTCATATTTGCTCAGATGAGGGTTTCGGCCTTCATGATGTCACAACACAAAGTTTGTGAGTTTTCGCGAATTGCTGTGGGTGTGGCTAAGCGCTGTTCGCCAAGAAAACAACGCCAGTTTTGAGGGTCTAAACATGCACAGAAACTCATGAAACTTGGCACACACATCTGGCCTGGTAAAATGAGCCATATTTTATTGTTGATTGTGCTATTTTTAAAAAAATGACTCAATAGCGCCCCCTAGACGTTTTTAACGAAGCAGCCCCGGTTGTACGTTTAAGCAAGAACGACGAATATTTTTAGGTGTATGAGGGAGCCCAAGTCCTACAAAAAAGTCTCTTGGACCCATATGCTAAAATGAACAGGAAGTGAGCTACGAATTTTTGAATGTCCCATTTTTGACAATTTTTGCACATTCACAGGGGGCAGACTTTTGCCCACTTCTCCTACACGTTTCATCTGACTGAGTTAAGACTTGACCTGGACCATGTCAAGACCTGAGCCAACGACAAGGGGAAAAATCTTGACCTTTCGAAATACTATATGATGAAGGCGGGGCATCAAAATTTGTGTTTCGCACTGAAAAAGGATATGCTTAATAACTCCCCGGTACATGCTCCAAAAAATCCCAAACTTGACATGTATGTTAATCGTCAAGGCCTGAAGCTATCTCTATGACAACATTCAGTTATATATGCAGCGCCACCTAGCCCTTGAGGCATAAAAAAAAAATACCCCACATACGGTATTTTGTACAAAAAATGTAAACTCATTCTAAGTGTGATAACTAAGTCATTTATGAATATTCTTTTAGTTTCCACCACTCAAAATGTTCACTGGCATCAGACTTATCCAAACATATATATATTTTTATTTATTTTTGATAGCCTCTGTGGACATTAAAAGCAATATCGTGAATGAAGGATATGCTTAATAACTCCACGGTACATGCTCCAAAAAAAATCCCACACTTGACATGTATGCTTATAATCAAGGCCTGAAGGTATCTCGATGACAACATTCCGTTATAAATACAGCGCCACCTAGCCCTTGAGGCTTATAAAAAAAAAAAAAAACACATACGGTATTTTGTACAAAAAAATGTAAACTCATTCTAAGTGTGATGACTAAGTCATTTATGAATATTCTTTTAGTTTCCACCACTCAAATTGTTCACTGGCTTCACACCGATCCAAACGTATGTACATTTCCATTTTGTTTTATTCATTTTTGATTGCCCCTTTGGACAATAAAAGTAACATTGTGCAATGA
Organism: Festucalex cinctus; assembly: GCF_051991245.1. Classification (NCBI taxonomy): domain Eukaryota; kingdom Metazoa; phylum Chordata; class Actinopteri; order Syngnathiformes; family Syngnathidae; genus Festucalex; species Festucalex cinctus. The sequence continues at coordinate 4,195,133 of NC_135413.1, forward strand.
GTACAACGAGCGATGATGTATATATACACTTTTACAAAAAATACCAATCAGGGCAACTCATTGCCTAAAAATAAAAAAGGACGCTGATTTTTGCAGGTCTTAACAATCACCAAAACCCGTTGAGCTTGACACACACTGGCAAAAAAAATATTCTACATGTAAACGTTTATTATGCCATTTTCAAGGAAATTTTGCTTCCAATATGCCAGTACCCCAACGTGCCAGTACCCCAACGTGCCAGTACCCTAACGTGCAAGTACCCCAACGTGCAAGGACTACAACGTGGCCCGGGCTGCGAGGGCCCTTTATAGCTGCTCGCAGCTCTAGTTAGGGCCCGAGCAGCGGCGGCGGCGGTGCCGCTGCGAGGCCCTATTGTTTTTGTAGGAATTCTTATTATTATTATTATTATTATTATTATTATTATTATTATTATTCTCCGCAAACGATCACATTTTTGAGACACTAAACGTGACCGAAAACTCACCAAACTTTACACGCACATCAGGCCTGGCGAAAAATTTGATATTTTAAAGTCGCCATACATGATAACAGAAAAATGGCTCCTTAGCGCCCCCTACATAGGTTAAACGGATCCCTGTCCCGCTACGATTGTCCGACGGCTATGAAAATTGTGTGGCACCTGTAGCACATCCCAATGAACAAAAACCTCTTTGAAGTGCGTACCCTAAAATAGACAGAAAGTGAGGTATGAGTATTTAAATGTCCAATTTTTGCCAATTTTTGCACATTTACAGGGGTCATTGCCGGTTGTACGTTTAATCTAGAGCTACGAAAATTGGTACACATATGTAACAGACTATGACCTACAAAAAACTCTTTTTGAACCATATGCTAAACCTAACAGGAAGTCCACCATTTTGATTTATTTTGGAACGTGTTGCCATTTTTTTGGCCATTTCATTGGGGCCTTATTTTAACGAACTCCTCCTACAGTGTTTATCCGATCATCTTCAAACTTGGTGTGATTCATCTTAAGATGTTGAAGATGAAAAGTTATTGAAAGCTTTGTATTTCGTCGGACGCTGTTGTCATGGCATGCACTGTTTGCAAAGGAAAAAAAATATCCTTAAAGAAGCATTGCCAGTTGTACGAAGCAGCTAGAGCTACGAAAATTTGTAGACATATGTAACAGCCCAAGATGTACAAAAAAGTCTCTTGGTGCCCTGTGCTAAACCCAACAGGAAGTCCCCCAGGGGCCGGGCATCACATTTTGAGCTAAAAAAAACTCCTCTTTAACAAAGCATACCCGGCTGTACGTTTCACCTAGAGTTACCAAAATTTGTAGAGGTATATAACAGCCCTCGAGGTACAAAAAACTCTTTTTGAACCATATGCTAAACCTAACAGGACGTCCGCCATTTTGATTTACTTTGGAATGTGTTGCCATTTTTTTTGGCCATTTCATAGGGGTCATATTTTAACAAACTCCTCCTACAGAGTTTATCCGATCATCTTCAAACTTGGTGTGATTCATCTTAAGATGTTGAAAATGAAAAGTTATTGAAAGTTTTTTATTTCGTCACACGCTGTTATCGTGGCATGCACTTTTTGCAAAGGAAAAAAATCCTTCTTAATGAAGCATTCCCAGTTGTACGAACCAGCTAGAGCGACGAAAAATTGTAGACATATGTAACAGCCCAGGATGTACAAAAATGTCTCTTGGTGCCATGTGCTAAACGCAACAGGAAGTCCCCCAGGGGCCGGGCATCACATTTTGAGCTAAAAAAACTCCTCTTTAACGAAGCATTCTCGGTTGTACGTTTCACCTAGCGCTTTGATAATTTGCAGGCATACATAAGAGCCCACGATGTACAAAAAAGTCTCTTGGAACCATGTGCTAAACCAAACAGGAAGTCCGCCATTTTGATTTATGATGGGATTTTTGTGGCCTTTTTCAGGGGTCATATTTTAACGAACCCCTCCTACAAAACTTATCCGACTGTCTTCAAACTTGGTATGTTTCATCTTAAGATGTTTAAGATGCAAAGTAATCGAAAGTTTTTTATTTTGTCACACGCTGTTGACATAGCAATGCATCGAATTGCACACCATATTTTGCGTTTTGATTAAACAGACAAAGCATTCCCGGTTGTACGTTTCACCTAAAGCTATGATAATTTGCAGGCAAACATAAGAGCTCAGGATGTACAAAAAAAGTCTCTTGGAGCCATATGCTAAACCAATCAGGAAGTCCACCATTTTGATTTACGTTTGGATTTGTAGCCATTTTTTGTGGCCTTTTTTAGGGGTCATATTTTAACGAACTCCTCCTACAAAATTTATCCGACTGTCTTTAAACTTGGTGTGCTTCATCTTAAGATGTTTAAGATGCAAAGTTATCGAAAGTTATTTATTTTGTCGCACGCCGTTGTCATGGCGATGCATTGTTTGCCAAGTAAAATGCTGCTTTTTTGTTTTGGTCTAAACATGTGCAAAAACTCATGAAAATTTACACACACATCAGGCTTGTCATCAGCATGAATATTTTAGAGATTTCTTATTCAATTTGCAATAAATGGTTCAATAGCGCCCTCTAGACATTTTTATGAAGCTTTTGCAAATGTTTTGTGTTTTATGATTCAGCTAGATTTGTAAAAATTGGGATACCTATCAGCCTAAGACTTACAAAAAGGTTTCTAAAGCCATATGCTGAATCAAAAAGGAAGTCTGCCATTTTGATTTACTTTGGTATTTGTAGCCATTTTTTGGGGCCTTTTATAGGGGTCATATTTTCAACAGAACTTATCAGATCGTCTTCATTCTTTGGCGTGTTTCATCTTAAGATATTTAAGATGAAAAGTTATTGAATTTTTTTATTTTGTCACACTCCTTTGCTGTAGCCATGCATTGTTTGTGAAGAAAAATGCTTTTTTGAGAGTCTAAATATGGGTGAAAACTCACAAAACTTTGCACACACACCAGACCTGTCTGGAACATGAATATTTTATTTAGAGATTTGTTGTGCAATTTGTAATAAATGGCTCAATAGCGCCCCCTAGACATTTTTATGAAGTCTTTCCGATTATATGATTCAGCTAGATGTGTGAATATTGGCAGGCATGCCGAATATATTCAAAAAGTATTCTATATAGCCATGTGCCAATCCATTTTGATTTTATTTTGTTAATTGTGCATCGTTTTTGGCCTTTCCATGAAACTTTAAAAACACAAAGCATGGCAAAAACGTTTACAATTTAGATGGTTTCCTATTTGACAGTACCCCAACATGCCAGTACCCCGACGTGCAAATACCCCAACGTGGCCCGGGTTGCGAGGGCCCTTTATAGCTGCTCGCAGCTCTAGTTATTCTTCTTCTTCTTCTTTTTCTTTGTTATTATTCTTTTCCGCAAACAACCACATTTTTGAGGCACTAAACATGAACGAAAACTCACCAAACTTTACACGCAGATCGGGCCTGGCGAAAAATGTGATATTTTAAAGTCGCCATACATGATAACAGAAAAATGGCTCTGTAGCGCCACCTACATAGGTTTAACGGATCCCTGTCCCGCTACGATTGTCCTATGGCTACGAAAATTGTGTGGCACCTGTAGCACATCCAGATGAACAAAAACCTCTTTGATATGTGTACCCTAAAATAGACAGGAAGTGAGGTATGAGTATTTGAATGTCCAATTTTGGCCCATTTTTGCACATTTACAGGGGTCATACTTTTGCCCGCTTCTCCTACACGGTTAACCCGATTGACTTCAAACTTGGGATGTACCATCTCAACACCTGGGACAACATCATGGTAAAAAATCTAAAGTTTTTGACATACTATATGACGGTGGCGGGGCATCAAATTTACAGTTTCAAAATTCTTACTTAACAAAGCATTGCCGGTGGTACGTTTAATTGAGAGCCACGAAAATTGGTACACATATGTAACAGACTATGATCTACAAAAAAGCCTGTTGGTGCCATATGCTAAACCTAACAGGAAGTCCGCCAGAGGCGAGGCATCAAATTCTGTGTTTCAAAATTCTTATTTAATGAAGCATTCCCGGCTGTACATTTCACCTAGAGTTACCAACATTTGAAGACATATGTAACAGCCCTCAAGGTACAAAAAACTCTTTTTGAACCATATGCTAAACCGAACAGGAAGTCCGCCATTTTGATTTACTTTGGAACGTGTTGCCATTTTTTGGGCCATTTCATAGGGGTCTTATTTTAACGAACTCCTCCTACAGAGTTTATCCGATCATCTCCAAACTTGGTGTGATTCATCTTAAAATGTTGAAGATGAAAAGTTATTGAAAGCTTTTTATTTCGTCGCACGCTGTTGCCGTGGCATGCACAGTTTGCAAAGGAAAAAATTCCCTCTTAATGAAGCATTCCCAGTTGTACGAAGCAGCTAGAGCTACGAAAATTTGGAGACAAATTTAACAGCCCACGATGTACAAAAAAGTCTCTTGGTGCCATGTGCTAAACCCAACAGGAAGTCCCGTAGGGGCCGATCATCACATTTTGAGGTAAAAAACTCCTCTTTAACGAAGCATTCCCGGTTGTACGTTTCACCTAGCGCTATGATAATTTAGAGGCATACATAAGAGCCCACGATGTACAAAAAAGTCTCTTGGAACCATCTGCTAAACCAAACAGGAAGTCCGCCATTTTGATTTACGTTGGGATTTGTAGCCATTTTTTGTGGCCTTTTTTAGGGGTCATATTTTAACGAACTCCTCCTACAAAATTTATCCGACTGTCTTTAAACTTGGTGTGCTTCATCTTAAGATGTTTAAGATACAAAGTTATCGAAAGTTATTTATTTTATCGCACGCCGTTTCATGGCGATGCATTGTTTGCCAAGTAAAATGCTGCTTTTTTTTTTTTGGTCTAAACATGTGCAAAAACTCATGAAACTTTACACACACATCAGGCTTGTCATAAGCATGAATATTTTAGAGATTTCTTATTAAATTTGCAATAAATGCTTCAATAGCGCCCTCTAGAAATTTTTATGAAGTCTTTCCGATTATATGATTCAGCTAGATGTGTGAATATTGGCAGGCATGCCTAATATATTCAAAAAGTATTCTATATAGCCATGTGCCAATCCATTTTGATTTTATTTTGTTAATTGTGCATCATTTTTGGCCTTTCCATGAAACTTTACAAACACAAAGCATGGCAAAAACGTTTAAAATTTAGATGGTTTCCTATTTGACAGTACCCCAAAATGCCAGTACCCCGACGTGCAAATACCCCAACGTGGCCCGGGTTGCGAGGGCCCTTTATAGCTGCTCGCAGCTCTAGTTAGGGCCCGAGCAGCGACCGCTGCGAGGTCCCTATTGTTCCTGAAGGAATTCTTATTAGGGCCCGAGCAGCGGCGGCGGCGGTGCCGCTGCGAGGCCCTATTGTTTTTGTAGGAATTTTTCTTATTATTAGGGCCCGAGCAGCGGCGGCGGCGGTGCCGCTGCGAGGCCCTATTGTTTTTGTAGGAATTCTTCTTATTATTATTATTCTTATTCTTATTATTCTTCTCCGCAAACAATCGCATTTTTGAGACACTAAACGTGACCGAAAACTCACCAAACTTTACACGCACATCAGGCCTGGCGAAAAATTTGATATTTTAAAGTCGCCATACATGATAACAGAAAAATGGCTCCTTAGCGCCCCCTACATAGGTTAAACGGATCCCTGTCCCGCTACGATTGTCCGACGGCTATGAAAATTGTGTGGCACCTGTAGCACATCCCAATGAACAAAAACCTCTTTGAAGTGTGTACCCTAAAATAGACAGAAAGTGAGGTATGAGTATTTAAATGTCCATTTTTTGCCAATTTTTGCACATTTACAGGGGTCATACTTTTGCCCGCTTCTCCTACACGGTTAACCCGATTGACTTCAAACTTGGGATGTACCATCTCAACACCTGGGACAACATCATTGTGAAAAATGAAAAGTTTTTGATATACTATATGACGGCGGCGGCGCATCAAATTTAGAGTTTAAAAATTCTTACTTCACGAAGCATTGCCGGTTGTACGTTTAATCTAGAGCTACGAAAATTGGTACACATATGTAACAGGCTATGACCTACAAAAAACTCTTTTTGAACCATATGCTAAACCTAACAGGAAGTCCACCATTTTGATTTATTTTGGAACGTGTTGCCATTTTTTTGGCCATTTCATTGGGGTCTTATTTTAACGAACTCCTCCTACAGTGTTTATCCGATCATCTTCAAACTTGGTGTGATTCATCTTAAGATGTTGAAGATGAAAAGTTATTGAAAGCTTTGTATTTCGTTGCACGCTGTTGTCATGGCATGCACTGTTTTTAAAGGAAAAAAAATATCCTTAAAGAAGCATTCCCATTTGTACGAAGCAGCTAGAGCTACGAAAATTTGTAGACATATGTAACAGCCCAAGATGTACAAAAAAGTCTCTTGGTGCCCTGTGCTAAACCCAACAGGAAGTCCCCCAGGGGCCGGGCATCACATTTTGAGCTAAAAAACTCCTCTTTAACAAAGCATACCCGGCTGTACGTTTCACATAGAGTTACCAAAATTTGTAGAGGTATATAACAGCCTTCGAGGTACAAAAAACTCTTTTTGAACCATATGCTAAACCTAACAGGACGTCCGCCATTTTGATTTACTTTGGAATGTGTTGCCATTTTTTTTGGCCATTTCATAGGGGTCATATTTTAACAAACTCCTCCTACAGAGTTTATCCGATCATCTTCAAACTTGGTGTGATTCATCTTAAGATGTTGAAAATGAAAAGTGATTGAAAGTTTTTTATTTCGTCACACGCTGTTGTCGTGGCATGCACTTTTTGCAAAGGAAAAAAATCCTTCTTAATGAAGCATTCCCAGTTGTACGAAGCAGCTAGAGCGACGAAAAATTGTAGACATATGTAACAGCCCAGGATGTACAAAAAAGTCTCTTGGTGCCATGTGCTAAACCCAACAGGAAGTCCCCCAGGGGCCGGTATCACATTTTGAGCTAATTACTCCTCTTTAACGAAGCATTCCCGGTTGTACGTTTCACCTAGCGCTATGATAATTTGCAGGCATACATAAGAGCCCATGATGTACAAAAAAGTCTCTTGGAACCATGTGCTAAACCAAACAGGTAGTCTGCCATTTTGATTTATGATGGGATTTGTTGCCATTTTTTGTGGCCTTTTTCAGGGGTCATATTTTAACGAACCCCTCCTACAAAATTTATCAGACTGTCTTCAAACTTGGTGTGTTTCATCTTAAGATGTTTAAGATGCAAAGTAATCGAAAGTTTTTTATTTTGTAACACGCTGTTGCCATAGCAATGCATTGTTTGTCAAGTGCTGCTTTTTTTTTTTATACACATGAAAACTCATGGAACTTTGCAAACACATCAGACTTGTCATGAACATGAATTTTCAGAGATTTATTGTGCAATTTGCAATAAATAGCGCCCTCTAGACATTTTTATGAAGCATTTCCGATTGTATGATTATGCTAGACCTACAAAAAAGTATTATGTAGCCATTTGCCAAACCAAAGAGGAAGTCCGCTATTTTGATTTTATTTTGGGAATTATACATCATTTTTGGCCTTTTTCATTAAACTTTGCACAGACAAGGCATGGAAAAAACTAACATTTTAAATGGTCCTTGTTCCATGTAACAGTTGTCAAGTGCTGCTTTTTTTTTTTTATATACACATGAAAACTCATGAAACTTTGCAAACACATCAGACTTGTCATGAACATGAATTGTCCGACGGCTATGAAAATTGTGTGGCACCTGTAGCACATCCCAATGAACAAAAACCTCTTTGAAGTGTGTACCCTAAAATAGACAGAAAGTGAGGTATGAGTATTTAAATGTCCATTTTTTGCCAATTTTTGCACATTTACAGGGGTCATACTTTTGCCCGCTTCTCCTACACGGTTAACCCGATTGACTTCAAACTTGGGATGTACCATCTCAACACCTGGGACAACATCATTGTGAAAAATGAAAAGTTTTTGATATACTATATGACGGCGGCGGCGCATCAAATTTAGAGTTTAAAAATCCTTACTTCACGAAGCATCGCCGGTTGTACGTTTAATCTAGAGCTACGAAAATTGGTACACATATGTAACAGGCTATGACCTACAAAAAACTCTTTTTGAACCATATGCTAAACCTAACAGGAAGTCCACCATTTTGATTTATTTTGGAACGTGTTGCCATTTTTTTGGCCATTTCATTGGGGTCTTATTTTAACGAACTCCTCCTACAGTGTTTATCCGATCATCTTCAAACTTGGTGTGATTCATCTTAAGATGTTGAAGATGAAAAGTTATTGAAAGCTTTGTATTTCGTTGCACGCTGTTGTCATGGCATGCACTGTTTTTAAAGGAAAAAAAATATCCTTAAAGAAGCATTCCCAGTTGTACGAAGCAGCTAGAGCTATGAAAATTTGTAGACATATGTAACAGCCCAAGATGTACAAAAAAGTCTCTTGGTGCCCTGTGCTAAACCCAACAGGAAGTCCCCCAGGGGCCGGGCATCACATTTTGAGCTAAAAAACTCCTCTTTAACAAAGCATACCCGGCTGTACGTTTCACATAGAGTTACCAAAATTTGTAGAGGTATATAACAGCCTTCGAGGTACAAAAAACTCTTTTTGAACCATATGCTAAACCTAACAGGACGTCCGCCATTTTGATTTACTTTGGAATGTGTTGCCATTTTTTTTGGCCATTTCATAGGGGTCATATTTTAACAAACTCCTCCTACAGAGTTTATCCGATCATCTTCAAACTTGGTGTGATTCATCTTAAGATGTTGAAAATGAAAAGTGATTGAAAGTTTTTTATTTCGTCACACGCTGTTGTCGTGGCATGCACTTTTTGCAAAGGAAAAAAATCCTTCTTAATGAAGCATTCCCAGTTGTACGAAGCAGCTAGAGCGACGAAAAATTGTAGACATATGTAACAGCCCAGGATGTACAAAAAAGTCTCTTGGTGCCATGTGCTAAACCCAACAGGAAGTCCCCCAGGGGCCGGGCATCACATTTTGAGCTAATTACTCCTCTTTAACGAAGCATTCCCGGTTGTACGTTTCACCTAGCGCTATGATAATTTGCAGGCATACATAAGAGCCCATGATGTACAAAAAAGTCTCTTGGAACCATGTGCTAAACCAAACAGGTAGTCTGCCATTTTGATTTATGATGGGATTTGTTGCCATTTTTTGTGGCCTTTTTCAGGGGTCATATTTTAACGAACCCCTCCTACAAAATTTATCCGACAGTCTTCAAATTTGGTGTGTTTCATCTTAAGATGTTGAAGATGCAAAGTAATCGAAAGTTTTTTATTTTGTAACACGCTGTTGCCATAGCAATGCATTGTTTGTCAAGTGCTGCTTTTTTTTTTTTTATACACATGAAAACTCATGGAACTTTGCAAACACATCAGACTTGTCATGAACATGAATTTTCAGAGATTTATTGTGCAATTTGCAATAAATAGCGCCCTCTAGACATTTTTATGAAGCATTTCCGATTGTATGATTATGCTAGACCTACAAAAAAGTATTATGTAGCCATTTGCCAAACCAAAGAGGAAGTCCGCTATTTTGATTTTATTTTGGGAATTATACATCATTTTTTGCCTTTTTTATTAAACTTTGCACAGACAAGGCATGGAAAAAACTAACATTTTAAATGGTCCTTGTTCCATGTAACAGTTGTCAAGTGCTGCTTTTTTTTTTTTTTTATACACATGAAAACTCATGAAACTTTGCAAACACATCAGACTTGTCATGAACATGAATTTTCAGAGATTTATTGTGCAATTTGCAATAAATAGCGCCCTCTAGACATTTTTATGAAGCATTTCCGATTGTATGATTATGCTAGACCTACAAAAAAGTATTATGTAGCCATTTGCCAAACCAAAGAGGAAGTCCGCTATTTTGATTTTATTTTGGGAATTATACATCATTTTTGGCCTTTTTCATTAAACTTTGCACAGACAAGGCATGGAAAAAACTAACATTTTAAATGGTCCTTGTTCCATGTAACAGTACCCCAACGTGCCAGTACCCTGACGTGCAAGTAACCCAACGTTGTGCTCAATAGCGCCCTCTATGCATTTTTATGGAGCATTTCCAATTGTATGATTCAAGCGATACACAACTAAAGATGACTTGACCAAGATTTGTGAAAACTGGGAGGCATACCTATTAGCTTAAGACCTAAAAAAAAGTATTCTGTAGCCGTATGCTAAACCTAAAAGGAAGTCCGCCATTTTGAATTTATTTTGGGAATTGCGCACCATATTTTGCGTTTTGATTAAACTTTGCACACACAAGGCTTGTCAAAAACATTTTAGATGGTCCTTGTCCTATTTGACAGTACCCCAACGTGCCAGTACCCCGACGTGCAAGTACCCCAACGTGGCCCGGGTTGCGAGGGCCCTTTATAGCTGCTCGCAGCTCTAGTTATTCTTATTATTCTTCTCCGCAAACAATCACATTTTTGAGACACTAAACGTGACCGAAAACTCACCAAACTTTACACGCACATCAGGCCTGGCGAAAAATTTGATATTTTAAAGTCGCCATACATGATAACAGAAAAATGGCTCCTTAGCGCCCCCTACATAGGTTAAACGGATCCCTGTCCCGCTACGATTGTCCGACGGCTATGAAAATTGTGTGGCACCTGTAGCACATCCCAATGAACAAAAACCTCTTTGAAGTGTGTACCCTAAAATAGACAGGAAGTGAGGTATGAGTATTTAAATGTCCAATTTTTGCCAATTTTTGCACATTTACAGGGGTCATACTTTTGCCCGCTTCTCCTACACGGTTAATCCGATTGACTTCAAACTTGGGATGTACCATCTCAACACCTGGGACAACATCATTGTGAAAAATGAAAAGTTTTTGATATACTATATGACGGCGGCGGCGCATCAAATTTAGAGTTTAAAAATTCTTACTTCACGAGGCATTGCCGGTTGTACGTTTAATCTAGAGCTACGAAAATTGGTACACATATATAACAGCCTATGACCTACAAAAAACTCTTTTTGAACCATATGCTAAACCTATCAGGAAGTCCACCATTTTGATTTATTTTGGAACGTGTTGCCATTTTTTTGGCCATTTCATTGGGGTCTTATTTTAACGAACTTCTCCTACAGTGTTTATCCGATCATCTTCAAACTTGGTGTGATTCATCTTAAGATGTTGAAGATGAAAAGTTATTGAAAGCTTTGTATTTCGTCGCACGCTCTTGTCATGGCATGCACTGTTTGCAAAGGAAAAAAAATATCCTTAAAGAAGCATTGCCAGTTGTACGAAGCAGCTAGAGCTACGAAAATTTGTAGACATATGTAACAGCCCAAGATATACAAAAAAGTCTCTTGGTGCCCTGTGCTAAACCCAACAGGAAGTCCCCCAGAGGCCGGGCATCACATTTTGAGCTAAAAAACTCCTCTTTAACAAAGCATACCCGGCTGTACGTTTCACCTAGAGTTACCAAAATTTGTAGAGGTATATAACAGCCCTCGAGGTACAAAAAACTCTTTTTGAACCATATGCTAAACCTAACAGGACGTCCGCCATTTTGATTTACTTTGGAATGTGTTGCCATTTTTTTTGGCCATTTCATAGGGGTCATATTTTAACAAACTCCTCCTACAGAGTTTATCCGATCATCTTCAAACTTGGTGTGATTCATCTTAAGATGTTGAAAATGAAAAGTTATTGAAAGTTTTTTATTTCGTCACACGCTGTTATCGTGGCATGCACTTTTTGCAAAGGAAAAAAATCCTTCTTAATGAAGCGTTCCCAGTTGTACGAAGCAGCTAGAGCGACGAAAAATTGTAGAAATATGTAACAGCCCAGGATGTACAAAAATGTCTCTTGGTGCCATGTGCTAAACGCAACAGGAAGTCCCCCAGGGGCCGTGCATCACATTTTGAGCTAAAAAACTCCTCTTTAACGATGCATTCCCGGTTGTACGTTTCACCTAGCGCTATGATAATTTGCAGGCATACATAAGAGCCCACGATGTACAAAAAAAGTCTCTTGGAACCATGTGCTAAACCAAACAGGAAGTCCGCCATTTTGATTTATGATGGGATTTGTTGCCATTTTTTGTGGCCTTTTTCAGGGGTCATATTTTAACGAACCCCTCCTACAAAATTTATCCGACTGTCTTCAAACTTGGTATGTTTCATCTTAAGATGTTTAAGATGCAAAGTAATCGAAAGTTTTTTATTTTGTCACACACTGTTGCCATAGCAATGCATGGGAATTGCACACCATATTTTGCGTTTTGATTAAACAGACAAAGCATTCCCGGTTGTACGTTTCACCTAAAGCTATGATAATTTGCAGGCAAACATAAGAGCTCAGGATGTACAAAAAAGTCTCTTGGAGCCATATGCGAAACCAATCAGGAAGTCCACCATTTTGATTTACGTTGGGATTTGTAGCCATTTTTTGTGGCCTTTTTTAGGGGTCATATTTTAACGAACTCCTACAAAATTTATCCGACTGTCTTTAAACTTGGTGTGCTTCATCTTAAGATGTTTAAGATGCAAAGTTATCGAAAGTTATTTATTTTGTCGCACGCCGTTGTCATGGCGATGCATTGTTTGCCAAGTAAAATGCTGCTTTTTTGGGGGGTCTAAACATGTGCAAAAACTCATGAAACTTTACACACACATCAGGCTTGTCATCAGCATGAATATTTTAGAGATTTCTTATTCAATTTGCAATAAATGGTTCAATAGCGCCCTCTAGACATTTTTATGAAGCTTTTGCAAATGTTTTGTGTTTTATGATTCAGCTAGATTTGTAAAAATTGGGATACCTATCAGCCTAAGACTTACAAAAAGGTTTCTAAAGCCATATGCTGAATCAAAAAGGAAGTCTGCCATTTTGATTTACTTTGGTATTTGTAGCCATTTTTTGGGGCCTTTTATAGGGGTCATATTTTCAACAGAACTTATCAGATCGTCTTCATTCTTTGGCGTGTTTCATCTTAAGATATTTAAGATGAAAAGTTATTGAATGTTTTTATTTTGTCACACGCCTTTGCTGTAGCCATGCATTGTTTGTGAAGAAAAATCCTTTTTTGAGAGTCTAAATATGGGTGAAAACTCACAAAACTTTGCACACACACCAGACCTGTCTGGAACATGAATATTTTATTTAGAGATTTGTTGTGCAATTTGTAATAAATGGCTCAATAGCGCCCTCTAGACATTTTTATGAAGTCTTTCCGATTATATGATTCAGCTAGATGTGTGAATATTGGCAGGCATGCCGAATATATTCAAAAAGTATTCTATATAGCCATGTGCCAATCCATTTTGATTTTATTTTGTTAATTGTGCATCGTTTTTGGCCTTTCCATGAAACTTTAAAAACACAAAGCCGGGCAAAAACGTTTACAATTTAGATGGTTTCCTATTTGACAGTACCCCAACATGCCAGGACCCCGACGTGCAAATACCCCAACGTGGCCCGGGTTGCGAGGGCCCTTTATAGCTGCTCGCAGCTCTAGTTATTATTCTTATTATTCTTCTCCGCAAACAATCGCATTTTTGAGACACTAAACGTGACCGAAAACTCACCAAACTTTACACGCACATCAGGCCTGGCGAAAAATTTGATATTTTAAAGTCGCCATACATGATAACAGAAAAATGGCTCCTTAGCGCCCCCTACATAGGTTAAACGGATCCCTGTCCCGCTACGATTGTCCGACGGCTATGAAAATTGTGTGGCACCTGTAGCACATCCCAATGAACAAAAACCTCTTTGAAGTGTGTACCCTAAAATAGACAGAAAGTGAGGTATGAGTATTTAAATGTCCAATTTTTGCCAATTTTTGCACATTTACAGGGGTCATACTTTTGCCTGCTTCTCCTACACAGTTAACCCGATTGACTTCAAACTTGGGATGTACCATCTCAACACCTGGGACAACATCATGGTAAAAAATCTAAAGTTTTTGACATACTATATGACGGTGGCGGGGCATCAAATTTACAGTTTCAAAATTCTTACTTAACGAAGCATTGCCGGTGGTACGTTTAATCTAGAGCTACGAAAATTGGTACACATATGTAACAGACTATGATCTACAAAAAAGCCTGTTGGTGCCATATGCTAAACCTAACAGGAAGTCCGCCAGAGGCGAGGCATCAAATTTTGTGTTTCAAAATTCTAACTTAATGAAGCATTCCCGGCTGTACATTTCACCTAGAGTTACCAATATTTGAAGACATATGTAACAGCCCTCAAGGTACAAAAAACTCTTTTTGAACCATATGCTAAACCGAACAGGAAGTCCGCCATTTTGATTTACTTTGGAACGTGTTGCCATTTTTTGGGCCATTTCATAGGGGTCTTATTTTAACGAACTCCTCCTACAGAGTTTAACCGATCATCTCCAAACTTGGTGTGATTCATCTTAAAATGTTGAAGATGAAAAGTTATTGAAAGCTTTTTATTTCGTCGCACGCTGTTGCCGTGGCATGCACAGTTTGCAAAGGAAAAAATTCCCTCTTAATGAAGCATTCCCAGTTGTACGAAGCAGCTAGAGCTACGAAAATTTGGAGACAAATTTAACAGCCCACGATGTACAAAAAAGTCTCTTGGTGCCATGTGCTAAACCCAACAGGAAGTCCCGTAGGGGCCGATCATCACATTTTGAGGTAAAAAACTCCTCTTTAACGAAGCATTCCCGGTTGTACGTTTCACCTAGCGCTATGATAATTTAGAGGCATACATAAGAGCCCACGATGTACAAAAAAGTCTCTTGGAACCATCTGCTAAACCAAACAGGAAGTCCGCCATTTTGATTTACGTTGGGATTTGTAGCCATTTTTTGTGGCCTTTTTTAGGGGTCATATTTTAACGAACTCCTCCTACAAAATTTATCCGACTGTCTTTAAACTTGGTGTGCTTCATCTTAAGATGTTTAAGATACAAAGTTATCGAAAGTTATTTATTTTATCGCACGCCGTTTCATGGCGATGCATTGTTTGCCAAGTAAAATGCTGCTTTTTTTTTTTTGGTCTAAACATGTGCAAAAACTCATGAAACTTTACACACACATCAGGCTTGTCATAAGCATGAATATTTTAGAGATTTCTTATTAAATTTGCAATAAATGCTTCAATAGCGCCCTCTAGAAATTTTTATGAAGTCTTTCCGATTATATGATTCAGCTAGATGTGTGAATATTGGCAGGCATGCCTAATATATTCAAAAAGTATTCTATATAGCCATGTGCCAATCCATTTTGATTTTATTTTGTTAATTGTGCATCATTTTTGGCCTTTCCATGAAACTTTACAAACACAAAGCATGGCAAAAACGTTTAAAATTTAGATGGTTTCCTATTTGACAGTACCCCAAAATGCCAGTACCCCGACGTGCAAATACCCCAACGTGGCCCGGGTTGCGAGGGCCCTTTATAGCTGCTCGCAGCTCTAGTTAGGGCCCGAGCAGCGACCGCTGCGAGGTCCCTATTGTTCCTGAAGGAATTCTTATTAGGGCCCGAGCAGCGGCGGCGGTGGTGCCGCTGCGAGGCCCTATTGTTTTTGTAGGAATTCTTCTTATTAGGGCCCGAGCAGCGACCGCTGCGAGGTCCCTATTGTTTTTCGTTCGAATGATTATTATTATTATTATTAGGGCCCGAGCAGCGGCGGCGGCGGTGCCGCTGCGAGGCCCTATTGTTTTTGTAGGAATTCTTCTTCTTCTTCTTATTATTATTATTATTATTATTATTATTCTCCGCAAACGATCACATTTTTGAGACACTAAACGTGACCGAAAACTCACCAAACTTTACACGCACATCAGGCCTGGCGAAAAATTTGATATTTTAAAGTCGCCATACTTGATAACAGAAAAATGGCTCCTTAGCGCCCCCTACATAGGTTAAACGGATCCCTGTCCCGCTACGATTGTCCGACGGCTATGAAAATTGTGTGGCACCTGTAGCACATCCCAATGAACAAAAACCTCTTTGAAGTGTGTACCCTAAAATAGACAGAAAGTGAGGTATGAGTATTTAAATGTCCAATTTTTGCCAATTTTTGCACATTTACAGGGGTCATACTTTTGCCCGCTTCTCCTACACGGTTAACCCGATTGACTTCAAACTTGGGATGTATCATCTCAACACCTGGGACAACATCATTGTGAAAAATGAAAAGTTTTTGATATACTATATGACGGCGGCGGCGCATCAAATTTAGAGTTTAAAAATTCTTACTTCACGAGGCATTGCCGGTTGTACGTTTAATCTAGAGCTACAAAAATTGGTACACATATGTAACAGACTATGACCTACAAAAAACTCTTTTTGAACCATATGCTAAACCTAACAGGAAGTCCACCATTTTGATTTATTTTGGAACGTGTTGCCATTTTTTTGGCCATTTCATTGGGGCCTTATTTTAACGAACTCCTCCTACAGTGTTTATCCGATCATCTTCAAACTTGGTGTGATTCATCTTAAGATGTTGAAGATGAAAAGTTATTGAAAGCTTTGTATTTCGTCGCACGCTGTTGTCATGGCATGCACTGTTTGCAAAGGAAAAAAAATATCCTTAAAGAAGCATTGCCAGTTGTACGAAGCAGCTAGAGCTACGAAAATTTGTAGACATATGTAACAGCCCAAGATGTACAAAAAAGTCTCTTGGTGCCCTGTGCTAAACCCAACAGGAAGTCCCCCAGGGGCCGGGCATCACATTTTGAGCTAAAAAAAACTCCTCTTTAACAAAGCATACCCGGCTGTACGTTTCACCTAGAGTTACCAAAATTTGTAGAGGTATATAACAGCCCTCGAGGTACAAAAAACTCTTTTTGAACCATATGCTAAACCTAACAGGACGTCCGCCATTTTGATTTACTTTGGAATGTGTTGCCATTTTTTTTTGGCATTTCATAGGGGTCATATTTTAACAAACTCCTCCTACAGAGTTTATCCGATCATCTTCAAACTTGGTGTGATTCATCTTAAGATGTTGAAAATGAAAAGTTATTGAAAGTTTTTTATTTCGTCACACGCTGTTATCGTGGCATGCACTTTTTGCAAAGGAAAAAAATCCTTCTTAATGAAGCATTCCCAGTTGTACGAAGCAGCTAGAGCGACGAAAAATTGTAGACATATGTAACAGCCCAGGATGTACAAAAATGTCTCTTGGTGCCATGTGCTAAACCCAACAGGAAGTCCCCCAGGGGCCGGGCATCACATTTTGAGCTAAAAAAACTCCACTTTAACGAAGCATTCTCGGTTGTACGTTTCACCTAGCGCTATGATAATTTGCAGGCATACATAAGAGCCCACGATGTACAAAAAAGTCTCTTAGAACCATATGCTAAACCAAACAGGAAGTCCGGCATTTTGATTTGCGCCTTTTTTAGGGGTCACATTTTAACGAACTCCTACGAAATTTATCCGACTGTCTTCCAACTTGGTGTGTTTCATCTTAAGATGTTTAAGATGCAAAGTTATCGAAAGTTTTTTTTATTTTGTCGATGTAACAGCCCACGATGTACAAAAAAGTCTCTTGCTGCTTTGTGCTAAACCCAACAGGAAGTCCCTCAGGGGCCGGGCATCACATTTTGAGCTAAAAAACTCCTCTTTAACGAAGCATTCCCGGTTGTACGTTTCACCTAGCGCTATGATAATTTGGAGGCATACATAAGAGCCCACGATGTACAAAAAAGTCTCTTAGAACCATATGCTAAACCAAACAGGAAGTCCGCCATTTTGATTTACTTTGGAACGTGTTGCCATTTTTTTGGCCATTTCATAGGGGTCCTATTTTAACGAACTCCTCCTACAGAGTTTATCCGATCATCTTCAAACTTGGTGTGATTCATCTTAAGATGTTGAAGATAAAAAGTTATTGAAAGCTTTTTATTTCGCCGCACGCTGTTGTCGTGGCATGCACTTGTTTGCAAAGGAAAAAAATTCTTCTTAATGAAGAATTCTCAGTTGTACGAAGCAGCTAGAGCTACGAAAATTTGTAGACATATGTAACAGCCCACGATGTACAAAAAAGTCTCTTGCTGCTTTGTGCTAAACCCAACAGGAAGTCCCTCAGGGGCCGGGCATCACATTTTGAGCTAAAAAACTCCTCTTTAACGAAGCATTCCCGGTTGTACGTTTCACCTGGCGCTATGATAATTTGGAGGCATACATAAGAGCCCACGATGTACAAAAAAGTCTCTTAGAACCATATGCTAAACCAAACAGGAAGTCCGGCATTTTGATTTACGCCTTTTTTAGGGGTCACATTTTAACGAACTCCTACGAAATTTATCCGACTGTCTTCCAACTTGGTGTGTTTCATCTTAAGATGTTTAAGATGCAAAGTTATCGAAAGTTTTTTTTATTTTGTCGCAAGCCGTTGCCATTGCGATGCATTATTTGCCAAGTAAAATGCTGCTTTTTTTTTTTTTTGTCTGAACGAGCGAAAACTCATGAAACTTTACACACACATCAGACTTGTCATAAACATGAATATTTTAGAGATTTCTTGTGCAATTTGCAATAAATGGCTCAATAGCGCCCTATAGACATTTTTATGAAGCTTTTGGAAATGTATGATTCAGCTAGATTTGTAAAAATTGGGATACCTATCAGCCTAAGACTGACAAAAGAGTTTCTAAAGCCATATGCTAAACCAAACAGGAAGTCTGCCATTTTGATTTACTTTGCTATTTGTAGCCATTTTTTGGGGCCTTTTATAGGCCTCATATTTTCTACAAAACTTATCAGATTGTCTTCATTCTTTGGCGTGTTTCATCTGAAGATATTTAAGATGAAAAGTTATTGAAATTGTTTGTCACGCCTTTGCTCTAGCGATGCATTGTTTGCAAAGAAAAATGCTTTTTTTTTTTGAAAGTCTAAACATGAGCGAAAACTCAAAACTTTGCACACAGATCAGACCTCTCAAGAACATGAATATTTTAGAGATTTGTTGTGCAATTTGTAATAAATGGCTCAATAGCGCCCTCTAGACATTTTTATGAAGTATTTCCGATTATATGATTCAGCTAGATGTGTGAATATTTGGAGGCACACCTATCAGTCTAATACCTACAAAAATTATTCTATAGCCATGTGCCAAACCATTTTGATTTTATTTTGTTAATTGTGCATCATTTTTGGCCTTTCCATGAAACTTTGCAAGCACAAAGCATGGCAAAAACATTTACAATTTCGACGGTTTCCTATAAAACAGTACCCCAACATGTCAGTACCCCGACGTGCAAGTACCCCAATGTGGCCCAGGTTGCGAGGGCCCTTTATAGCTGCTCGCAGCTCTAGTTATTATTATTATTATTAGGGCCCGAGCAGCTACCGCTGCGAGGTCCCTATTGTTTTTCGATCGGATTATTATTATTATTATTAGGGCCCGAGCAGCGGCGGCGGCGGTGCCGCTGCGAGGCCCTATTGTTTTTGTAGGAATTCTTCTTCTTATTATTATTATTATTATTATTAGGGCCCGAGCAGCGGCGGCGGCGGTGCCGCTGCGAGGCCCTATTGTTTTTGTAGGAATTCTTCTTATTATTCTTCTTTTTCTTCTCCGCAAACAATCGCATTTTTGAGACACTAAACGTGAACGAAAACTCACCAAACTTTACACGCACATCAGGCCTGGCGAAAAATTTGATATTTTAAAGTCGCCATACATGATAACAGAAAAATGGCTCTGTAGCGCCCCCTACATAGGTTAAACGGATCCCTGTCCCGCTACGATTGTCCGACGGCTATGAAAATTGTGTGGCACCTGTAGCACATCCCAATGAACAAAAACCTCTTTGAAGTGTGTACCTTAAAATAGACAGAAAGTGAGGTATGAGTATTTAAATGTCCAATTTTTTCCAATTTTTGCACATTTACAGGGGTCATACTTTTGCCCGCTTCTCCTACGCGGTTAACCCGATTGACTTCAAACTTGGGATGTACCATCTCAACACCTGGGACAACATCATTGTGAAAAATTAAAAGTTTTTGATATACTATATGACGGCGGCGGCGCATCAAATTTAGAGTTTAAAAATTCTTACTTCACGAAGCATTGCCGGTTGTACGTTTAATCTAGAGCTACGAAAATTGGTACACATATGTAACAGGCTATGACCTACAAAAAACTCTTTTTGAACCATATGCTAAACCTAACAGGAAGTCCACCATTTTGATTTATTTTGGAACGTGTTGCCATTTTTTTGGCCATTTCATTGGGGTCTTATTTTAACGAACTCCTCCTACAGTGTTTATCCGATCATCTTCAAACTTGGTGTGATTCATCTTAAGATGTTGAAGATGAAAAGTTATTGAAAGCTTTGTATTTCGTCGCACACTGTTGTCATGGCATGCACTGTTTGCAAAGGGAAAAAAATATCCTTAAAGAAGCATTCCCATTTGTACGAAGCAGCGAGAGCTACGAAAATTTGTAGACATATGTAACAGCCCAAGATGTACAAAAAAGTCTCTTGGTGCCCTGTGCTAAACCCAACAGGAAGTCCCCCAGGGGCCGGGCATCACATTTTGAGCTAAAAAACTCCTCTTTTACAAAGCATACCCGGCTGTACGTTTCACATAGAGTTACCAACATTTGTAGAGGTATATAACAGCCCTCGAGGTACAAAAAACTCTTTTTGAACCATATGCTAAACCTAACAGGACGTCCGCCATTTTGATTTACTTTGGAATGTGTTGCCATTTTTTTTGGCCATTTCGTAGGGGTCTTATTTTAATGAACTCCTCCTACAGAGTTTATCCGATCATCTTCAAACTTGGTGTGATTCATCTTAAGATGTTGAGGATGAAAAGTTATTGAAAGCTCTTTATTTCGTCGCACGCTGTTGTCGTGGCATGCACTTTTTGAAAAGGAAAAAAATCCTTCTTAATGAAGCATTCCCAGTTGTACGAAGTAGCTAGAGCTACAAAAATTTGTAGACTTATGCAACAGCCCACAATGTACAAAAAAGTCTCTTGGTGCCATGTGCTAAACCCAACAGGAAGTCCCCCAGGGGCCGGGCATCACATTTTGAGCTAGAAAACTCCTCTTTAACGAAGCATTCCCGGTTGTACGTTTCACCTAGCGCAATGATAATTTGCAGGCATACATAAGAGCCCACGATGTACAAAAAAAGTCTCTTGGAACCATGTGCTAAACCAAACAGGAAGTCCGCCATTTTGATTTACGATGGGATTTGTTGCCATTTTTTGTGGCCTTTTTCAGGGGTCATATTTTAACGAACTCCTCGTACAAAGTTCCTCCGACCGTCTTCAAACTTGGTGTGTTTCATCTTAAGATGTTTAAGATGCAAAGTTATCGAAAGTTTTTTATTTTGTCGCACGCTGCTGCTATAGCGATGCATTGTTTGCCAAGTAAAGTGCTGCTTTGTTTTTTTATCTATACATGTGTGAAAACTCATGAAACTGCAAACACATCAGACTTGTCATGAACATGAATTTTTAGAGATTTATTGTGCAATTTGCAATAAATAGCGCCCTCTAGACATTTTTATGAAGTATTTCCGATTGTATGATTCTGCTAGATTTGTGAAAATTAGGACAGACCCCTATCAGCCTAATACCTACAAAAAAGTATTATGTAGCCATTTGCCAAACCAAAGAGGAAGTCCGCTATTTTGATTTTATTTTGGGAATTATACATAATTTTTGGCCTCTTTCATTAAACTTTGCACAAACAAGGCATGGAAAAAACTAACATTTTAAATGGTCCTTGTTCCATGTAACAGTACCCCAACGTGCCAGTACCCTGACGTGCAAGTAACCCAACGTTGTGCTCAATAGCGCCCTCTATGCATTTTTATGGAGCATTTCCAATTGTATGATTCAAGCGATACACAACTAAAGATGACTTGACCTAGATTTGTGAAAACTGGGAGGCATACCTATTAGCTTAAGACCTACAAAAAGTATTCTGTAGCCGTATGATAAACCTAAAAGGAAGTCCGCCATTTTGAATTTATTTTGGGAATTGCACACCATCTTTGGCCTTTTGCACTCACAAAGCTTGTCAAAAACATTTTAGATGGTCCTTGTCCGATTTGACAGTACCCCAACGTGCCAGTACCCCGACGTGCAAGTACCCCAACGTGACCCAGGTTGCGAGGGCCCTTTATAGCTGCTCGCAGCTCTAGTTCTTATTATTATTCTTCTCCGCAAACGATCACATTTTTGAGACACTAAACGTGACCGAAAACTCACCAAACTTTACACGCACATCAGGCCTGGCGAAAAATTTGATATTTTAAAGTCGCCATACATGATAACAGAAAAATGGCTCCTTAGCGCCCCCTACATAGGTTAAACGGATCCCTGTCCCGCTACGATTGTCCGACGGCTATGAAAATTGTGTGGCACCTGTAGCACATCCCAATGAACAAAAACCTCTTTGAAGTGTGTACCCTAAAATAGACAGAAAGTGAGGTATGAGTATTTAAATGTCCAATTTTTGCCAATTTTTGCACATTTACAGGGGTCATACTTTTGCCCGCTTCTCCTACACGGTTAACCCGATTGACTAAAAACTTGGGATGTACCATCTCAACACCTGGGACAACATCATTGTGAAAAATGAAAAGTTTTTGATATACTATATGACGGCGGCGGCGCATCAAATTTAGAGTTTAAAAATTCTTACGTCACGAAGCATTGCCGGTTGTACGTTTAATCTAGAGCTACGACAATTGGTACACATATGTAACAGGCTATGACCTACAAAAAACTCTTTTTGAACCATATGCTAAACCTAACAGGAAGTCCACCATTTTGATTTATTTTGGAACGTGTTGCCATTTTTTTGGCCATTTCATTGGGGTCTTATTTTAACGAACTCCTCCTACAGTGTTTATCCGATCATCTTCAAACTTGGTGTGATTCATCCTAAGATGTTGAAGATGAAAAGTTATTGAAAGCTTTGTATTTCGTCGCACGCTGTTGTCATGGCATGCACTGTTTTTAAAGGAAAAAAAATATCCTTAAAGAAGCATTCCCATTTGTACGAAGCAGCTAGAGCTACGAAAATTTGTAGACATATGTAACAGCCCAAGATGTACAAAAAAGTCTCTTGGTGCCCTGTGCTAAACCCAACAGGAAGTCCCCCAGGGGCCGGGCATCACATTTTGAGCTAAAAAACTCCTCTTTAACAAAGCATACCCGGCTGTACGTTTCACATAGAGTTACCAACATTTGTAGAGGTATATAACAGCCCTCGAGGTACAAAAAACTCTTTTTGAACCATATGCTAAACCTAACAGGACGTCCGCCATTTTGATTTACTTTGGAATGTGTTGCCATTTTTTTTGGCCATTTCATAGGGGTCATATTTTAACAAACTCCTCCTACAGAGTTTATCCGATCATCTTCAAATTTGGTGTGATTCATCTTAAGATGTTGAAAATGAAAAGTTATTGAAAGTTTTTTATTTCGTCACACGCTGTTGTCGTGGCATGCACTTTTTGCAAAGGAAAACATTCCTTCTTAATGAAGCATTCCCAGTTGTACGAAGCAGCTAGAGCGACGAAAAATTGTAGACATATGTAACAGCCCAGGATGTACAAAAAAGTCTCTTGGTGCCATGTGCTAAACCCAACAGGAAGTCCCCGAGGGGCCGGGCATCACATTTTGAGCTAAAAAACTCCTCTTTAACGAAGCATTCCCGGTTGTACGTTTCACCTAGCGCTATGATAATTTGCAGGCATACATAAGAGCCCATGATGTACAAAAAAGTCTCTTGGAACCATGTGCTAAACCAAACAGGAAGTCTGCCATTTTGATTTATGATGGGATTTGTTGCCATTTTTTGTGGCCTTTTTCAGGGGTCATATTTTAACGAACCCCTCCTACAAAATTTATCCGACTGTCTTCAAACTTGGTGTGTTTCATCTTAAGATGTTTAAGATGCAAAGTAATCGAAAGTTTTTTATTTTGTAACACGCTGTTGCCATAGCAATGCATTGTTTGTCGAGTGCTGCTTTTTTTTTTTATATACACATGAAAACTCATGAAACTTTGCAAACACATCAGACTTGTCATGAACATGAATTTTCAGAGATTTATTGTGCAATTTGCAATAAATAGCGCCCTCTAGACATTTTTATGAAGCATTTCCGATTGTATGATTATGCTAGACCTACAAAAAAGTATTATGTAGCCATTTGCCAAACCAAAGAGGAAGTCCGCTATTTTGATTTTATTTTGGGAATTATACATCATTTTTGGCCTTTTTCATTAAACTTTGCACAGACAAGGCATGGAAAAAACTAACATTTTAAATGGTCCTTGTTCCATGTAACAGTACCCCAACGTGCCAGTACCCTGACGTGCAAGTAACCCAACGTTGTGCTCAATAGCGCCCTCTATGCATTTTTATGGAGCATTTCCAATTGTATGATTCAAGCGATACACAACTAAAGATGACTTGACCTAGATTTGTGAAAACTGGGAGGCATACCTATTAGCTTAAGACCTACAAAAAGTATTCTGTAGCCGTATGCTAAACCTAAAAGGAAGTCCGCCATTTTGAATTTATTTTGGGAATTGCGCACCATATTTTGCGTTTTGATTAAACTTTGCACACACAAGGCTTGTCAAAAACATTTTAGATGGTCCTTGTCCTATTTGACAGTACCCCAACGTGCCAGTACCCCGACGTGCAAGTACCCCAACGTGGCCCGGGTTGCGAGGGCCCTTTATAGCTGCTCGCAGCTCTAGTTATTATTCTTCTTCTTCTTCTTCTTCTCCGTAAACGATCACGATTTTGGGTACCTAAACATTCACGAAAACTCACCAAACTTTGCACACTCTTCAGGCCCGGCGAAAAATTTGATATTATGAAGTCGTTATAACAACGCGACTCTACAGCGCCCCCTAGCATAGAAAAATAAAAACCAAGCCCGGCACGTTTGAGCTAGAGCAACGAAAATTGGCAGGCATGTGTAGCACCCCGAGACGCACAAAAAAGGCTATTGGGACCATGTAGCTAAAATGTACAGGAAGTGAGCTATGAATTTTTTAATGTCCAATTTTGGCCTATTTTGGCACATTCACTGTGGTCATGCTTTTTCCCCCTATGCAAACATTTTTCATCCCATTGACTTCAAACTTGGCATTTATCATCTCAAGACCTAAGAGAACAGCTGGGCAAAAAGTCTTGCTTTTTCGAAATACTATATGACGGGGGCGGGGCATCAAACATTGCCTTTAAAAATTCATTTGTCCAGAAAGAGCAAATGCTGAATAACTCCCATGTACAAGCTCCAAAAAATCTCAAACTTCTCAGGCAACGTAATAGTCACGGCCTGAAAACATCTATATGACAAAATTCAGTTCTACATATAGCGCCACCTAGTGGTTACAATAAATGTCATACTTTACGTTTTTAGCTACTGTGCTGAGCTCGTTGAAGGGATCCAGTTGAAAATTGGTCAGAAAAGCCTTAAGATGTTGATGATGCCCCACACCGAATATTGTAACTTTTCGCCAAAGGGCGTGGCCGCTACGGTGACGCAAAGTCTGAAGATTTTTCGTGACAATAAAAGCTGCATTAACTTGACCGAGATGATCCTATCTTCTCAAAATTTCACACATTTGATGAGAGTCCAGCTCTAAAGACATCTACTAACTTACATTTCATCTAACTGATAGCGCCAGCTAGTGGCAATTTTTTTTCTTAGGAATTTTCTTCTACGTTTTTCTCCAAACACGTTAACTGGACCTACCTCATATTTGCTCAGATGAGGGTTTCGGCCTTCATGATGTCACAACACGAAGTTTGTGAGTTTTCGCGAATTGCTGTGGGCGTGGCTAAGCGCTGTTCGCCAAGAAAACAACGCCAGTTTTGAGGGTCTAAACATGCACAGAAACTCCTGAAACTTGGCACACACATCTGGCCTGGTAAAATGAGCAATATTTTATTGTTGATTGTGCTATTTTTAAAAAAATGACTCAATAGCGCCCCCTCGAAATTTTTAACGAAGCAGCCCCGGTTGTACGTTTAAGCAAGAACGACGAATATTTTTAGGTGTATGAGGGAGCTCAAGACCTACAAAAAAGTCTCTTGTACCCATATGCTAAAATGAACAGGAAGTGAGCTACGAATTTTTGAATGTCCCATTTTTGACGATTTTTGCACATTCACAGGGGGCAGACTTTTGCCCACTTCTCCTACACGTTTTATCCGACTGACTTATGACTTGACCTGGACCATGCCAAGACCTGAGCCAACGACAGGGGGAACAATTTTGACTTTTCGAAATACTATATGATGAGGGCGGGGCATCAAAATTTGTGTTTCGCACTGAAAAAGGATATGCTTAATAACTCCCCGATACATGCTCCAAAAAATCCCAAACTTGACATGTATGTTTATTGTCAAGGCCTGAAGGTATCTCTATGACAACATTCAGTTATATATGCAGCGCCACCTAGCCCTTGAGGCATGAAAAAAAAATACCCCACTTACGGGATTTTGTACAAAAAATGTAAACTCATTCTAAGTGTGATAACTAAGTCATTTAGGAATATTCTTTTACTTTCCACCACTCAAAATATTCACTGGCATCAGACCTAACCAAACATACATATTTTTGTTATTTAGTTTTATGTATTTTTGATAGCCTCTATGGACATTAAAAGCAATATCGTGAATGAAGGCTATGCTTAATAACTCCCAGGTACATGCTCCAAAAAATCCCATACTTGAAATGTATATTTATAGTCAAGGCCTGAAGGTATCACTATGACAAAATTCAGTTATAAATACAGCGCCACCTAGTCCTTGAGGCATAAAAAAAAAAATGCCTCACTTACGGTATTTTTGCAAAAATTGTAAACTCATTGTAAGTGTGATAACTAAGTCATTTATGAATATTCTTTTACTTTCCACCACTCAATATGTTCACTGGTATCAGACCGATCCAAACATACGTATTTTTTATTTAGTTTTATTTATTTTTTGATCGCCTCTATGGACAATAAAAGCAACATTGTGCAATGAGTACGAGCGATGATGTGTGTATATATACTTTTACGAAAAATACCAATCAGGGCAACTCATTGCCTAAAAATAAAAAATAAGACGCTGATTTTTGCAGATCTTAACAATCACCAAAACCCATTGAGCTTGACACACTCATCACACCTGGCAAAAAAAATAAAAAATCCACATGTTTATCATGCCATTTTCAAAGAAATTCGGCTTCCAATGTGCCAGTACCCCAATGTGCAATTTCCCCAACGTGCAAGTACCCCAACGTGGCCCGGGCTGCGAGGGCCCTTTATAGCTGCTCGCAGCTCTAGTTATTATTCTTATTATTCTTCTCCGCAAACAATCACATTTTTGAGACACTAAACGTGACCGAAAACTCACCAAACTTTACACGCACATCAGGCCTGGCGAAAAATTTGATATTTTAAAGTCGCCATACATGATAACAGAAAAATGGCTCCTTAGCGCCCCCTACATAGGTTAAACGGATCCCTGTCCCGCTACGATTGTCCGACGGCTATGAAAATTGTGTGGCACCTGTAGCACATCCCAATGAACAAAAACCTCTTTGAAGTGTGTACCCTAAAATAGACAGGAAGTGAGGTATGAGTATTTAAATGTCCAATTTTTGCCAATTTTTGCACATTTACAGGGGTCATACTTTTGCCCGCTTCTCCTACACGGTTAATCCGATTGACTTCAAACTTGGGATGTACCATCTCAACACCTGGGACAACATCATTGTGAAAAATGAAAAGTTTTTGATATACTATATGACGGCGGCGGCGCATCAAATTTAGAGTTTAAAAATTCTTACTTCACGAGGCATTGCCGGTTGTACGTTTAATCTAGAGCTACGAAAATTGGTACACATATATAACAGCCTATGACCTACAAAAAACTCTTTTTGAACCATATGCTAAACCTAACAGGAAGTCCACCATTTTGATTTATTTTGGAACGTGTTGCCATTTTTTTGGCCATTTCATTGGGGTCTTATTTTAACGAACTTCTCCTACAGTGTTTATCCGATCATCTTCAAACTTGGTGTGATTCATCTTAAGATGTTGAAGATGAAAAGTTATTGAAAGCTTTGTATTTCGTCGCACGCTGTTGTCATGGCATGCACTGTTTGCAAAGGAAAAAATATATCCTTAAAGAAGCATTGCCAGTTGTACGAAGCAGCTAGAGCTACGAAAATTTGTAGACATATGTAACAGCCCAAGATGTACAAAAAAGTCTCTTGGTGCCCTGTGCTAAACCCAACAGGAAGTCCCCCAGAGGCCGGGCATCACATTTTGAGCTAAAAAACTCCTCTTTAACAAAGCATACCCGGCTGTACGTTTCACCTAGAGTTACCAAAATTTGTAGAGGTATATAACAGCCCTCGAGGTACAAAAAACTCTTTTTGAACCATATGCTAAACCTAACAGGACGTCCGCCATTTTGATTTACTTTGGAATGTGTTGCCATTTTTTTTGGCCATTTCATAGGGGTCATATTTTAACAAACTCCTCCTACAGAGTTTATCCGATCATCTTCAAACTTGGTGTGATTCATCTTAAGATGTTGAAAATGAAAAGTTATTGAAAGTTTTTTATTTCGTCACACGCTGTTATCGTGGCATGCACTTTTTGCAAAGGAAAAAAATCCTTCTTAATGAAGCGTTCCCAGTTGTACGAAGCAGCTAGAGCGACGAAAAATTGTAGAAATATGTAACAGCCCAGGATGTACAAAAATGTCTCTTGGTGCCATGTGCTAAACGCAACAGGAAGTCCCCCAGGGGCCGTGCATCACATTTTGAGCTAAAAAACTCCTCTTTAACGATGCATTCCCGGTTGTACGTTTCACCTAGCGCTATGATAATTTGCAGGCATACATAAGAGCCCACGATGTACAAAAAAGTCTCTTGGAACCATGTGCTAAACTAAACAGGAAGTCCGCCATTTTGATTTATGATGGGATTTGTTGCCATTTTTTGTGGCCTTTTTCAGGGGTCATATTTTAACGAACCCCTCCTACAAAATTTATCCGACTGTCTTCAAACTTGGTATGTTTCATCTTAAGATGTTTAAGATGCAAAGTAATCGAAAGTTTTTTATTTTGTCACACACTGTTGCCATAGCAATGCATGGGAATTGCACACCATATTTTGCGTTTTGATTAAACAGACAAAGCATTCCCGGTTGTACGTTTCACCTAAAGCTATGATAATTTGCAGGCAAACATAAGAGCTCAGGATGTACAAAAAAGTCTCTTGGAGCCATATGCGAAACCAATCAGGAAGTCCACCATTTTGATTTACGTTGGGATTTGTAGCCATTTTTTGTGGCCTTTTTTAGGGGTCATATTTTAACGAACTCCTACAAAATTTATCCGACTGTCTTTAAACTTGGTGTGCTTCATCTTAAGATGTTTAAGATGCAAAGTTATCGAAAGTTATTTATTTTGTCGCACGCCGTTGTCATGGCGATGCATTGTTTGCCAAGTAAAATGCTGCTTTTTTGGGGGGTCTAAACATGTGCAAAAACTCATGAAACTTTACACACACATCAGGCTTGTCATCAGCATGAATATTTTAGAGATTTCTTATTCAATTTGCAATAAATGGTTCAATAGCGCCCTCTAGACATTTTTATGAAGCTTTTGCAAATGTTTTGTGTTTTATGATTCAGCTAGATTTGTAAAAATTGGGATACCTATCAGCCTAAGACTTACAAAAAGGTTTCTAAAGCCATATGCTGAATCAAAAAGGAAGTCTGCCATTTTGATTTACTTTGGTATTTGTAGCCATTTTTTGGGGCCTTTTATAGGGGTCATATTTTCAACAGAACTTATCAGATCGTCTTCATTCTTTGGCGTGTTTCATCTTAAGATATTTAAGATGAAAAGTTATTGAATTTTTTTATTTTGTCACACGCCTTTGCTGTAGCCATGCATTGTTTGTGAAGAAAAATCCTTTTTTGAGAGTCTAAATATGGGTGAAAACTCACAAAACTTTGCACACACACCAGACCTGTCTGGAACATGAATATTTTATTTAGAGATTTGTTGTGCAATTTGTAATAAATGGCTCAATAGCGCCCTCTAGACATTTTTATGAAGTCTTTCCGATTATATGATTCAGCTAGATGTGTGAATATTGGCAGGCATGCCGAATATATTCAAAAAGTATTCTATATAGCCATGTGCCAATCCATTTTGATTTTATTTTGTTAATTGTGCATCGTTTTTGGCCTTTCCATGAAACTTTAAAAACACAAAGCCGGGCAAAAACGTTTACAATTTAGATGGTTTCCTATTTGACAGTACCCCAACATGCCAGGACCCCGACGTGCAAATACCCCAACGTGGCCCGGGTTGCGAGGGCCCTTTATAGCTGCTCGCAGCTCTAGTTATTATTCTTATTATTCTTCTCCGCAAACAATCGCATTTTTGAGACACTAAACGTGACCGAAAACTCACCAAACTTTACACGCACATCAGGCCTGGCGAAAAATTTGATATTTTAAAGTCGCCATACATGATAACAGAAAAATGGCTCCTTAGCGCCCCCTACATAGGTTAAACGGATCCCTGTCCCGCTACGATTGTCCGACGGCTATGAAAATTGTGTGGCACCTGTAGCACATCCCAATGAACAAAAACCTCTTTGAAGTGTGTACCCTAAAATAGACAGAAAGTGAGGTATGAGTATTTAAATGTCCAATTTTTGCCAATTTTTGCACATTTACAGGGGTCATACTTTTGCCTGCTTCTCCTACACAGTTAACCTGATTGACTTCAAACTTGGGATGTACCATCTCAACATCTGGGACAACATCATTGTGAAAAATGAAAAGTTTTTGATATACTATATGACGGCGGCGGCGCATCAAATTTAGAGTTTAAAAATTCTTACTTCACGAAGCATTGCCGGTTGTACGTTTAATCTATAGCTACGAAAATTGGTACACATATGTAACAGGCTATGACCTACAAAAAACTCTTTTTGAACCATATGCTAAACCTAACAGGAAGTCCACCATTTTGATTTATTTTGGAACGTGTTGCCATTTTTTTGGCCATTTCATTGGGGTCTTATTTTAACGAACTCCTCCTACAGTGTTTATCCGATCATCTTCAAACTTGGTGTGATTCATCTTAAGATGTTGAAGATGAAAAGTTATTGAAAGCTTTGTATTTCGTAAGTAATAGATGAATATATGGAGGATTTTGGCCTCAGCGATGGCTGGAGACTTCAAAACCCAACTAAGAAGGAATTTACTTTCTTCTCTGCTGTGCACCGATCATTCTCAAGAATTGATTTTTTCCTTACAAATAATTCTATTGTTGATAAAACTGCTATAAAAATACATTCTATAATTATAAGTGATCATGCACCAGTCTCCCTCACTCTACAAATTGACTCTACCTTTAAACCTCCCCCGATATGGCGTTTTAACATCTCATTACTGAAAGACGTAGAGTTTGATAAAATTATTAGAAGGGAGTGGGCAGATTTTTTGGAAATAAATGACTCTCCAAATATATCTCCATCTCTTCTCTGGGAAGCAGGGAAAGCGGTAATTAGAGGGAAAATTATATCATATTCAACTTATAAAAAGAAACAGGATCAAAAATTAGAAAAATACCTGGAAGATAAAATTAAACAACTAACGGATGAATATGTATTAAACCCAAATAATCAAATATGGATAGAACTACAGAATATAAAAATACAGTTAGATAACATGTTATCTAAAAAGACAGAGTTTATAATACAACAGTTGAGATATAATAATTTTGAACATAATAATAAATCAGGTAAATTCCTGGCAAATCAACTTCAACGGAATCGGGAAAAATCTCTTATAACGGCTATTAAAGATATAAATGGTGAATGCACACAATCACCAGAAGAAATTAACCATATTTTTTATAACTATTATTGAAATCTATACACAGAAATTAATAGACCTAACCCTGAATATATTGAGGAATTCCTAAACAGCTTAAATATACCTCAGTTATCTATTGAACATAAAGATATTCTCGATACCCCGCTTACTATAGATGAGTTGTATCGTGCTTTAGACAGTATGCCTAATGGCAGAGCACCTGGTCCAGACGGCTTTCCGGCTATATTTTTTTAAACATTTCTGGTTAATGTTTGCTCCATTATTTCTAAGAGTAGTAACTGAAATTAAAAGTAAAGGTGATATACGTCAAGATATGAATATAGCAGCAATTAAACTTTTATTAAAGCCAGAAAAAGACCCTACCCTCCCGTCAAGTTACCGACCGATATCACTAATTAATACCGATATTAAAATTATCGCTAAGGCCTTGGCATCTCGATTAGAGACGGTAATCTCGACAATTATTCATAGTGATCAAACAGGTTTTATTAAAGGTCGTCATTCTACTAATAATATTAGGAGACTCTTTAACTTGATTAGTATGTCACAGCGGTATGATAAAAAGGCAGTTGTTATTTTGCTGGATGCAGAAAAAGCATTCGATAAAGTTAACTGGTCCTTCCTCTTTGCTGTCTTAAATAAATTCGGCTTCGGGGAGTCATTCATTCAATGGGTCTCAATATTATATGATTCTCCTAAAGCTACAGTTACTACTAATGGGATTACATCACAGAGTTTTACTTTACAAAGGGGAACAAGACAAGGGTGCCCAATTTCTCCTTTATTATTTGCTATATTTATTGAGCCGCTTGCATTAGCTATACGTCAGGATAGACGGATCCAAGGAATCCACTCCGGGACAATAGAACATAAAATTAATCTATATGCCGATGATATATTACTCTATTTAGAAGAACCTGCTATCTCGCTAGGGGAAGCATTTAAATTAATAACTAAATTCTCTCACTTATCAGATTACTCTATTAACTGGACAAAATCAACATTATTACCTATTACAGAAAATTCATGGAATCCTACAAGTCAGGATCCACACTACTCCTTTCCTACAGGTAATTTAAAATACTTAGGTGTTAAAATTTCACCTAAGTTAACTGAATTAACTTCTTTAAATTTTTCACCATTATTGGATAGTATCCGTAGTGACCTGGAGCGCTGGAATAATCTTCCGATCTCTTTAATAGGACGGATAGCTACTATAAAAGTGAAAGTTTTACCAAAGATTAATTATTTATTTTCAATGATTCCATTTAAACCTACGTCTAACTGGTTCCAATCGCTGGACTCTGCTATCATAAAATTCTATTGGAATAAAAAAAAAGCCAAAATTAGTCTATCTACTCTTCAGGAAAGTAAATCTAAAGGAGGTTTAGAGGCACCAAACTTTATGTACTATTATTTAGCTAATCAACTACAATATCTTGTGCTATGGACACAACCCAACAGAGATACTAACTGTTGGTTGGAATTGGAGCAGAAGGATTGTAATAATCTTAGACTGTCAGATTTACTCTTTATTACAAAATCAATAAGACGACATAATTGTTTTAAAAACCCAATGATAGCCGCCACCCTGACTGCCTGGTGGAAGGCATTAGAAATTACAAACTCCCAATTGGCGCCCTGTGGGCTCTCTCCCATTTGGCATAACCCCGACTTTCAACTTAATAATCAGTCGTTCCATTTAAGCCTATGGGAGCAGAAAGGAATTACACACCTTCATCATCTTTTCTCAGATAATAAGTTTATATCGTATACAAACTTGGTCCAGAAATATGAAATAAAAAAGGGAAATTTCTTACATTATCTGCAAGTTAAAAATATGGTTAAGAAACAAATCCCAACACTTCAGGATACGCTCCAACTGCCTGTCTTAGCTAAAGATATTATAAAGCTTTCTCCAACAACAATAAAGAAAATATCAAAAATATATAAGTTATTTTTATACACAAATAAAACGTATTTACCGACTTTAAAATGGGAAAAAGACTTGTCTATAGTTCCGGAACCAGAGTTTTGGACCCAAATCTGTGAAAATGTATTTAAAATGACCAAACAGACAAATTTGCAACTTATCCAATATAAGATACTTCATAGAACATATATTACACAATATATGATGAAAAAAATGGGACTCTCTGACTCCGACATTTGTCTCCAGTGCTCACAAAACACTGCCGATACTTATCTTCATGCTTTATGGTCATGTACTCTAGTGCTGCATTTCTGGACTAAAATCTTGGAAAAGCTCGCTGATATATTAAACTGTAGGCTTCCTTTATCTCCAAGATTGTGTTTACTAGGTGACTTAACAATAACTGAGCTACCATGTAAACAATCTCAATCTATATTTATAGCCCTTACTATTGCTAAAAAAATAATCCTTGTCAATTGGAAAAATAAACAATCTCTAAATATCGACCACTGGTTAAACTTACTAATACATTATATCTCAATGGAAAAAATCTCTGCCTTAAATAAAAATCAAGTATCAAGATTTAAACAAATATGGTCTATGTACATAGAATATTTTAATCTCAATTTGGCAACTTAATCCTGCCAAGATTCTGCCTGTTAACGAGAGCCACCACATCGTTACAACTTCTGTTTTCGCTGCTTCTGTATTTGGTATTTTGTATCTGATTGTTTTTATTTTTATATAGTCAGGAACCGAGTTGCTGCTAGTGGGCTCGAGCATACCACACTATACGACACTATACTCAATAACTCCTTAAGATCTATTTCTAGTGGGCACTAAGCATCAACACTTGGTGTTACTGCATGCTAATTAGTCAATTTTCTTGACGCCGTCCCCTGTGGTCGGGCGGGGGTGGTTCTGCCCCCCCCCCCCCCCCCGTTGTCTGCTCGGTGGCGGTTGCGTCTTGGCCGCTCCCTGGGCCCCCTGTGGGGTGCGGTGTTGGGGTGCTTCCCCTGGTGCCCGGGGCGGCGCGGTCCGCTGCTCCGTGCCCGGCGGCGCGGTTCGGGGTGGGTGGGCCTCCGGTGTGCCCCGTGGTTCCCTCTCCCCTCCCCCTTCCTCCCCCCCGTCGCCTCTCCCTCCTCGCCTCCTCCCGCCCATCCTCCTCTGCCTCCCGGTCCCTTTTCCCTTGTCGCCCTCCCTCCTCCTCCCCCCCCCCCCCCCCCGCCTCCTGCCCTGCAGCCGCCCTTTCGCCTTCTTGTCGTCTTCTCCCCGCTCCCCCCCCCCCCCTTCCCTGTCTGCCCTGCGGCCCCTCCCCCCTCCCCCTCCCTCTCCTTGGGCCTGGGGCTCCCTCCCCGGCCCGGGCGTCGGGCTCCGGGGGCCGGGCGAGGGTTTGGGGCCTGCCCCACTCCGGTATAACTCCTGGCGCCCCGGGCGGGCTCCGGTGGCCGGTGGGCTGTCCGGTAGCCCTGCTGCGCTGGCTGTCCGCCCATTGTGGTGCCGGGTGGATGAGGTGAGGGGCGGGTGGGGCTGGGGGTGCCACCTACACCCGCCGGGTTGGGTGAGGCCCCGCTGGTCGCTCCTCTTACTCACTTCACTAGCTTGCACTATACACTTTGTAAATATACACATAGGGCACACAACACATTTCTTGGTGGGGTGGGGAAGGGTGGAAACACCGTCTTCAACCTTCAACTCCCCTCCAATTTTAATGCACCTCACGTCCAAGGGGAGGGGTGAGTTGGGGCGGGCAGCCATCAGAGGGGATGGACTGCAGTGCCTGGCAGCGCTGTGGTCCCCCCCATTTGTGTCCCTGCCCCACCACTTTGTCCCTCCATTCCCTTTTTTAATGCACCACACATATACATATTCATTTTTTTGGGGGGGATACGGGTGTGTCGGAGTAGGGGAAATTTTTTCCCTCTGCTCCGACTCACCTGCACCCAATTTTAATGCACCACACGCACACACTTGTATATACACTGGGTGGGGCCACATTCACGGTGTAAGGGTAGAGCTCGCCAGTCGGCGAGCTGGCGGACTCAGTAACAGGGTTAGGTGTCACTAGTACTCTGGCGTGACGACCGGGGCCTCTCCCCACCGGGCTCGGTGTTCTGGTGTTCCGCCTTCTCCCCTGGTGCTTCCTCCTCTGCTTCCCCCCTCCCGCCGCTGTGCAAATCTCGCGCGGCTGGAGGTGGGGTGGGCACATCTTCCCTCTCTGCGCTGCTGCCCGGTGCCGGTTTCCGGGGGGGGGTGGGGGGTTCTCGCGGGGGGCCGGGTTCGCGGGGGGGGTGGCGGCCGTCGGGGGGGGGGGGGCGGCTTGTTTGGGGGGGGGGTGGAGGTATGGGTGGGTGGGGGGGTTGGGTGCTGTGGGTCGGGGTATGTTCGGGGGTTTGGGGGTCGGGGGTGGTGGTGCCTGGGTCGTGGTGGATGGCGGGTTTGGGTGGGGTGCGGGGGGGTCGTGGGGGGATGGGGGCTGGGGACCGGTGGGGCGCTGTGGGGGCCCGCTGGGCCTCGTTCTGCGGCCTTGGGCTCGGGGGTGTGGGCCAGGGCTGGGGGGGGGGGTGTTCCGGGTGTCTGGGTCGGCTCGCCGACCGGTGTCCGCTCGGGTGGCTTGGGGGTGGCCTTGGTGCTGCCGCGGCCTGGGGATTCCGGGGGGGGGGGGAGTGCTCGCTTTGCTGGACCGCGGTTGACGGCTTCTTTCTTTGGTGGTGGTCCTTATGCATGCCAGATCCGTCGCACCAGCATCTACTGAAACTCAACAGAAGTACCCTCTCCCTCCCACAGCCCCTTGAATCAGTTGGTGCTGGTGTCTGTGGTTCTCACTTTGCTTTATCTATCCTTCCCTCCTTCCTCTCTTTAGTTTTTCCTCTGGTCACTTGAGATCTTAATTTATTAGAAGTATGAGGTTTCTGGGGTTGGCATAAGACTCTGGTTTTGTAACCACGCAGGAGGGGTCTTGTTGGTGCTGGACTTCACTTTGATGGATTGGATGTACTGGCTTCTATGGATCTCACTCTGCCTTATCGATCCTTCCCTCCTTCCTCTCTTTAGTTTTTCCTCTGGGCTCTTGAGATCTCGCTAAATTTGCTGGAATTTAGAGGCTTCCGGGGTTGGCGTAAGACTTTGATTTTGTAATCATGGGGAAGGCAGGAAGTGTTTGGTCGGTGCTGGATTTCACTTTGATTTACCTTTCTTTTCTCTTTATTTCTTTTTTTTTCTGACCTTTTCTCTGGTCTCCTGACCATTTAAATCTCACGACTCTGGCAAGATTCTGAAGTACCTGGTTAAGGCGAAGGGTAATGGGATATTTATAAGGTTTTAGGTGAATGAATGAGTATAAATTTATAAGTATTTGCACGCACGCACACGCACGCACGCAAACGCACGCAAACGCACACACGCAAACGCACGCACGCACGCAAACGCACGCACGCAAACGCACGCACACATACACACACACACACACACACACACAAAAAAAAAAAAAAAAAAAAAAAAAAAAGAAAAGAGCAATGATGACAAGACGTTGAATCGGTAAGACTACCGAATGAACAATTCTGAGCTCTTCAAAAAAAAAAAAAAAAAAAAAAAAAAAAAAAAAAAAAAAAAAAAAAAAAAAAAAAAAGGATATACGTGTGCGTGCGTGCGTGCGTGCGAATAAGGATCCCAGAGCAGATAATCCGAGACAAATAACGATACTTTAATTTAACAAAAGGCGCATGGAAAAAGTTCCAAGGAAGCAGCAATGTACAAAGTAGCAAAATAATAAAACTATACAGCATGAGTACCAAACAACCGAGAGTGCGCAGAAGGACTAAATCGCCGCGAGCAAGATGACAAAGGAGGAAAACTACTAGGCGTCTACAAATAACTAAAAGAGCCGAAGAGCAACTAAGGACGCGCGCGTGGACAAAACCGCTGCGGACCGGAGAATACATAAAACAAAACGTAGCAAGGCGAGGAACGAGTGGTCGCGTTGGCAGCAAGCAAGGGAGCAATGCGGAATAGCCCGACGTCTCCTGTCTGCCGACACCCGGCTTTTAAACCCCTGCTGATTACAAAGTGACAGCAGGTGCGCCGTGGTTGACACCGCCCCTCTGGCACCATGGCAACTTCAACAGAAAACAAACTCAACAAGATAGCCTAAACATAACAGTATCCTCCCCCAAAAGGGACGCCCCCTGGCGGCCTACCTAGGCTTTGAAGGATTGAGTGAGTGGAAGTCGCGAATCAACGCGGGGTCAAGGATCCAGGAGCGGGGGACCCAGGAGCGCTCCTCAGGGCCATACCCCTCCCAGTCGACCAGGTACTGGAGTCCTCTACCCCTCCTTCTCGAGTCCAGCAGCGCTCTAACTGTGTACACGGGCTGATCATTGACCAACCTTGGAGGGGGTGGAGGCACCGCAGGAGGGCTTAGAGGGCTCTCAGAAACAGGTTTAAGCAGCGATACGTGAAATACAGGGTGCACCTTAATAGTGGGTGGCAGCCTCAACTTCATGGCCGCCGGGTTAATGACAGAGTCGATGACGAAAGGGCCTATGTAGCGTGGCCCCAGTTTCCTCGATTCTCCGGCCAGTTGCAAGTTCCGTGTCGAAAGCCACACTCTCTCGCCCGGTTGGTAGGTGGGGGCTGGAACCCGGTGTCGATCCGCAATCTGCTGATTCCGAGCCATGGTGCGCCCCAAAGTCGCCCTGGTGTCTCGCCACACTCGTCGAGCCCTGCGAAGATGAACCTGGACAGAAGGAACAGAGACACTCCTCTCCTGTGTTGGAAAGATCGGAGGTTGGTAACCATAGGCCGCTTGGAATGGCGACAGTCCAGTGGCCGAACAGACAAGGGAGTTGTGGGCGTACTCGACCCAAGGTAAGTGAGTGGACCAGGTCGATGGGTGTTGCTGGCAGACACACCGAAGGGCTGATTCGAGGGTCTGGTTAGAGCGCTCTGCCTGTCCATTAGTCTGGGGATGGTACTCAGATGATAAGCTGGAAGTGGCCCCCAAAGCCTTGCAGAAAACCTTCCAGACGCGGGAGACAAATTGCGGTCCTCGGTCTGAGACCAGGTCCACCGGGATGCCGTGGAGGCGGGACACCTCCCTGATGAGAATCTCCGCCGTCTCCAGGGCTGAGGGAAGCTTTGGCAGCGCCACGAAATGGACCATCTTTGAGAAACGGTCCACCACATTCAGGATGACCGTCTTCCCACGTGACTGTGGGAGGCCTGTAACAAAGTCCAGCGCGACGTGAGACCATGGGCGAGCCGGAATTGGTAAAGGGTGTAGCAGCCCAGCCGGGGGTTGGTGAGAAGACTTGTTCCGAGCGCAGACCGAACATGCCGAGACAAACTCACCAATGTCCTTCCGAAGCCCTGGCCACCAAAACCTCTGGGCTACGAGGAAATGAGTCCGGCCTATCCCCGGATGGCACGCCAACTTGGAGGAGTGACCCCAATCCAATACCTCCGGGCGCAGGTGGACCGGAACGAACAGTTTGTCTGCTGGGCATCCGTCGGGTACATGAGTGTCCTTGATGGCACCCGCCACCTTTCTTTCGACTTCCCATTGGAGAGCCCCCACCACCCGGGTTGCCGGAACAATAGTCTCTGGGGTGGCGTGGTCCTCAGTCGGACCAAACATCCGGGACAAGGCGTCGGGCTTGGCGTTGCGTGACCCAGGGCGGTAAGTGATTGTGTAATCGAAGCGGGTGAGGAACAACGCCCATCGGGCCTGGCGTGGGTTGAGTCTCTGGGCTGACTTTAAGTATGCCAAGTTTTTATGGTCAGTCAAGATCTGAAAAGGTTCCACCGCCCCCTCCAACCAGTGCCTCCACTCCCCGAGTGCCAACACTATTGCCAGCAACTCCCTATTACCCACGTCATAATTGCTCTCGGCTGGGGTCAGGCGCCGTGAGTAAAATGCACATGGATGCAGACGCTGGTCGACTGGGGACCGCTGAGACAACACCGCCCCCACTCCTGTCTCCGAAGCATCGACCTCTACAACAAAAGGGAGAGCAGTGTTAGGGTGAATGAGAACCGGCGCGTGAGAAAATAAATCCTTCAAACGAGAGAAAGCAGCTTCAGCTCTTGGGCTCCACCTAAACTGGTCCTTGTTTGATGTAAGCCTTGTCAGAGGTTCCGCCACCATGCTATAATTTCGAATAAAACGCCTGTAGAAGTTGGCGAAGCCCAGGAACCTCTGCAAGTGCTTCCTTGATGTGGGTGACGGCCAGTCGACCACAGCCTGTATTTTGGCTGGATCCGCTTTGAGTTGGCCCTTCTCCACTATGAACCCCAAGAACTGAACCGAAGCAGTGTGAAATTCACACTTTTCAGCCTTGACGTAAAGGCGATTTTCTAGAAGGCGTTGGAGGACTAGTCGGACATGTTGACGGTGCTCGGGGAGGTCTCTGGAAAAAATAAAAATATCATCAAGGTAAACAAAACAGAATTTGTTTATCATGTCCCGTAACACATCATTGATCAAGTTCTGGAAAACCGCAGGTGCGTTGCAAAGGCCAAACGGCATAACCAAATACTCGTAATGACCCATGGGTGTGTTAAATGCTGTTTTCCACTCGTCCCCCTTTCTCACCCTAACCAAGTGATAAGCATTGCGCAAGTCCAATTTGGTAAATATGGTAGCAGACTGTAGTGGTGCGAACGCGGAATCTAGCAGTGGCAATGGATATTTATTCTTCACAGTAATGTCATTGAGACCTCGGTAATCAATGCAAGGTCTTAACGTTTTGTCTTTCTTGTCCGTGAAAAAAAACCCCGCGCCTACTGGTGATGTTGATGGGCGAATGAGCCCTGTTGCCAGCGAGGTTGAGATGTATTCGTGGAGTGCTTCCTGTTCGGGCTTTGAGATCTGATATAGTCTCGCGTGTGGCAGGGGCGCGTTGGGTACGAGATTGATGGCACAGTCGTATGGCCGATGAGGTGGAAGAGACAGTGCCCTGTCTTTACTGAAGACCAGTCGCAAGTCATGGTATTCTGGTGGGACGTTCTCCAAGTTCAGAGGTTCTACAGCTCTAGCTGGAATGATGGGAGCTGAATTGGCCGATCTCAGGCAGTTAGAGTGGCAAAACAAACTCCAGTTAGTTATCTCGCCCTTTTTCCAGTCAATGTCTGGGTTATGCATTGCTAGCCAAGTCCGTCCCAACACTACAGGGGCCTTGTGCATGTGTGCAACAAAAAATTGTCTGTTCTCCACGTGGTTACCAGACAAGCGTATTTGCAAAATATCGGTGATATGTGTTACCACGGCCAACAACCGTCCGTCCAGATCAAATACCTCGGTGGGCTTCTCCAGCTCTAACACCGGGCATCTCAACTTGTTAACAATTGATTCGTCTAAAAAACAGTCATCAGCCCCGGAGTCCACCAGGGCTACGATTTCAACCCTGGCCCCATAACCCGACACCTCCCCTCTTAGTTGCAGTCTTTTCCCCTCCGACGGTTTCGACCTGGTAGCTGGCTCCGCCGCCGAAACGGCCGACGAGTACTCACAGTTAGGGGACGAGGAGGTCCGGGGGTTCGTACCGTTGGCCCGTCGATCGGGTCTAGCTGGGCAGGCCGAAATGAGGTGCCCCGACACCCCGCAGTAGAAACAGAGACGGCCTGTCGTCCGTCGTTGGCGCTCCGCCGGGGTGAGCCGTCCTCCTCCCAATTGCATGGCTTCCTCGGCGTGGGCAGTCGGCGGGCTGGCAGCTGTCGAAGGAGTAGGGAGAAGACCCGGAGCTGGCTCAACCGTGGCTGGTGCCCTCATCCCCCGGGTGTTGAAACCTGGCTGCCGCCGTTCCTCGTCTCTCCTCTCGCGGTGACGTTCCCGCAGCCGATTGTCCAGCCGCATGGCCAGTCTTATTAGCTCCTCCAAGCTGGTGGTTTCATCCCGCACTGAAAGTTCGTCCTTGATCGACGGATTCAGTCCTTGACGAAAAACGCTGCAAAGTGCAGTCTCATCAAAACGGCTTTCCGCGGTCAAGATACGAAAAGTGATAGAGTAATCCGCGACTGACATGTCCCGCTGTTTTAGGCTCAGCAGACGGCTGCCCGCCTCCTTGCCTTTTACCGTGTCTGATCCCGCTTACCTGGCCAACTCTCCGTGACAAAGGGTTAAGACCCCCCTTTGGCTCCAACCGTAGTAACACGGGATTTACGGAGGTGACGGGGGCGCTTCAAGCTGGCGTCGAAAAGGATTCGTTTAGGTTCTCACCGCCCTGGTTTTAGAATGTCAGCCCCAACTTCCTTTAGACTACACCCTTAACGAGTAACCTTTAATGATTTAAGGATATAAATCTAATCACACTCTTTTTACAGCGGCTCCTTTTCATATGATCGATTGCACTTAGAATGACCTAAATAGGGTTTGGCTATTCTTGTTAGAATCGCAAGGGCTTGTTCTATTTGTTCATTTAAGCCGAAATAACCTTACAGGAATTTTGGAACGCGGCCAACATGTAGATGAAACTGTTATCTATTTAACAAGGTATCTCTAAGTATGACTCAAATAG
Organism: Festucalex cinctus; assembly: GCF_051991245.1. NCBI lineage: Eukaryota > Metazoa > Chordata > Actinopteri > Syngnathiformes > Syngnathidae > Festucalex > Festucalex cinctus. The sequence goes on from NC_135413.1 coordinate 4,237,508, forward strand.
CGAGAGAAACAGGTCAAAGTAGAAAAGTGAAGGTAGGGTTCAAGAAATCAATGATTAATGTGACCACACACATGAAAACTCTAAACCACATCTTGTCTTTCTTGATTTATTACTTGATCAGTGTTCAAACCAATAGCAAAGCAGAATTTGTACAAGAATGTATATATGTTGATCAATGACAAAAGGTGATGATTCACATCATAAATTCAACCCAAACAGAATCACATGTACTCACAATTTGTTGCTCCTTACTCCAGATCGTCAATTGAAGAAACAACAGAAAAATAAAAAGGAAAAGACAAATCGAAACTAAAAAGAAGGGCAAAAGCTTTGAAAAAGAATTATTCCTTTGCTGGGTGGTCAAGACAGGTAATTACTCTGTGATGAACCACCTGGGCCTAATTATCTTTGAGCTAAACTAGTAGTTCAAAGGAAACAATTGAGGAAGTTTACCATTTACTATCCCGGCTGTTTAATTTTATCAAAACTGATCAAAACAAGGGAACTTATTATTTTCTAATAGCCCAACAAGACGATGTGTCTACCACAATTTACTCTTATTTTGCTTGTTAGAATCACTTCCTCATTTAGCATATAGGGGTAAATGGGGCACAGAGACGAAAAATGTCTCCCGGGGGAGAGAGCTTCGCTCCTTTTTTGCGCGCGCAGTTTCGTTTCCCCCAACCAAGTTATAACCTCGGATTGCTGACTATAGCATGACTAAGCCCAGATTGGGTGGGAGTATATTCTAGCCGGTTTGTACCAGATTCGAACTGCTAAGTTCCCCAAGCCTAGTGCTTACACCCCCTGTTTCAGTTCCTCTCAAAAATTGTGACCTTAACAGTTCTGCAATACACATTTGTTGACAAGGTCCCATTTTTTATGCTGATAAAACATTCATGTCTTTAAAATAACTCGTACTTCCTCTTTGTGAATAAAATCCCTTCAAAGTCTTTTGCTCACACCACATAAATACTGATTAATATGAACATAAAACTCAAACCATACTCAAATAAAATACATGTTATGTCAAAACCACGTTTCTTGCAATCTCATGGCAACATGTCAAAAGGCCTTTACTCCCGTACTCCACTTAAGTATGTGCTTTGACATGTGAGCGTGTTGTGTGTGCAAAGTGTGTGCAATTGTGTTACCGTAAATGGATATATGTGTATGTGTTTTATGCTGGCTGCTGGTTCACAAGTATATTTACCAATTATGGGGCATGTTTAAACGCTAATGAAGTTGACAATTACACCAAAGACATTTCAGACTAGTGTTGTGTGACATACCAGTTTTGTGTGACATAGCGATTATCTCAAACAATCATTGCATCGTTGCATTCATCTGTTAATACATGGCACAGGGTTCACATTATACATGTTAGTGACATCATCCATATTTTAACTTTTGGTGACATCCGCTCAGCCCTCAGCCCGTGTTACCCGTCACCCCCCACATGAGATATGAGATAGGGAACACACAACAGCTGAGAGACAAATCCCGCACAAACATCAGGCATCACAATGAACCCCGGATGAACCGCTCACCGCACGCTCCTCATCAATCACCATGGGGCTGTGGTCAGCCCCTGAGATCCCCTCTCCCAGCTCGGAGAGATCGTACACACGCACCAAGAGCCCGCTGCGACCATCAATGCGGTAGCTGACAGGGCCGCCAGGCGAGGGGGGGGAGGAGGCGCAGAGATCAGAGTCAAAAAGGCGCCTCAACACCTCAGACGCCGAGGTATTCTCATCGAGCGGAAGGGGCGATGGCGCAGGGAGAAGTCCTAAGCCACTTAGTGTCTCAGGCGAAGGGGAGGATACGAGCAATTCTGTCGGAGCAGTACCGGCACCCCCAACCGGGGGCTCCCCAGCAGTTGGTTCGGGTGATGCAGGGGTGACCTCACCATCGTGAGGGTCGTCCGGAACGACCTGATCCACAGCAACCGGCGAATCCCGTTGAACAGCCCTTGGCCGGGCTGCAGGCGCCAAGGGGAGAGGTCCACCTCTCCACGGATTCCAGTCAGCGCGTGAACGCCGAGACGAGATCAGCAGACATGTGCCATCATCAAGGTGCGTTGTAATACAACGGGTGTCGTCTCTCAGCAGCCATGTAACGTGAAACAGTGGGTAGGTGAACCCCAGGCATGTTCCGAGGTTGTCGATGTACACCTCAGGATGCCGAGGCTCTCCTCGGGCCGACTGCAGTTTGCCGGAGGACTCAGAGACCACCATACGGAAGTCTGATTGTGCCAAGTCACGTCGTATGTCAACTTCATTCTCGTTTTTAACATATAGCCCCTCGCAGAAGAACCAATTGGCGTGGGGAGAGAGGGGGAAACAGCAGTTTCCCATCATCACGTCCCCCACCAGCCAAGCATATTTCATGTGGATTGTTCCACACAGGATACATCGTGGAGTAGGGTTCTAAAACAGAAGATCAAAATCACTACTTGAACTAAAATCATAACAAGACAATTGAGCAACAGCAGGTTAAATGTAGCCTTTTTTTTTTTCTCTCCTTTTATATTTCCCAGGCTATTTATTTTAATCAACTTTTCAATCATTGTTTTCTGTACTGTTCAGGTGGTGAACTTCTCTCCTTCCAGATTGGTGGATCGTTACAGACACATCATGAGGGATTCTGGCTGGTTCAAGCGATCTCTCAGTTCTGGATGACAGTGAAGCAACAGAGAGAATCGGCCCTCTGTTGACATCACTCTCTCCCCGGGGTGGAACGACAACAAAAACAGCTGCATAACTCATAAACCACATGATTAATACTAATTGATCGACAATGTCAAACCACAGGATAATGGAAATAAATCCCCAAGTTATCCCCCACATTACGAATTTGATGGTTCTAACAATCCAAATTTGTCTATGTCCCACATTACTTTTAAGGCGAGCAACTAGGCCAACTACGTATATGGCCAGTGCTAGGGCAAGCAATCCCTCTAAAATCACGGTCCCGTAAATCAGATGGGATGTGAAGGTTGAGGCCATATCCAGCACAGTCCAGCATAACAGGGCCACACCTTCAGCAATGCCTTTCGCGGTTCCCCATTGAATCCTTGTCCTGCCATGCAGGTAGACCAAAAATAATCCCAACCCGAGACTATAGGTATGAAACACAAATCTCAGCACTAAAACTTTTATCACTGTTGATATCAAAACAATAAAACGGGTAAACTGTAACAATTCCCATCTACCCGTACAACAGTAGCCCAGCCATATCACGAATAATGACCAAAATTCAACTTCGTTACTCACATTAAGAGTTCCAGGGCGTCCCTGGTGCCCTGAAGTGGTCCTATTTGCCATCATTTCCAAATACAAATTGTTTTGTCGTTCCACCCTGGAGATTCCGCGTGGATGATCAAAAAGTCAAAGTGGACTATGTTCAGTTCCTCCCGAGCTTATAAGAGTCTCGGCCCCGCCTTCTGGGAGGGGCCTCATCTCAATTGGTGACGTCCGAGCTCCCTCCCTTTTGGTGTGGAGTAGAATTTTGGCGCATGTTTTGGTCTGGAGGCAGGTTGTGACCGCTGCTGCAAGCAAAAACAAACCAAGTAAAATCCACTTCCATGATTTACCTACAACACGCCACAACCCTGAACCTATGGTTTCAAGACCTTGTTCCATAAAATTTAACGTGGAATCGATCACAACTCTTGTAGTTTGAACAAATACCAATTCAATCTTTTCATACCATGTGCAGTCATGAAGGTCGCTGCCGTGTCCACATTGGAGCCAATGTTCAGCAGGGGAAAAACAAGTTCCCCTGTTATAAATTTTGTTAGGTCCAATCCAATCAAAACCTAAAACTTGATTACCCTGGCAAAGCGACTTTCTAAATGCATGTCCCTCCCCAATTTGCAATAAAGCGTCAGGTCGATCAGGCATGAATTTTGGATATCCAGTTTGGGTAAGCCCATAATCATTCACCCATTTAAGACAAGGTTGGTTGTCAGCTTGCATTCGTCTTTTCCATATTTTGGCATTAGGGGCTCTAACCCAAAGGGCTCCTTCAGGAGTACTAAAATTTGCATATGGATACTTATTTCTGCAAAATTCACCCCAATTTGGCACTGATCCACAATTTCCGCGGGCCAGCTGAATCAAACAGGATGTTTTTTCGGAATTGCAATTCATCATCCAAGGCCTGGGGCTAAAATATAAATATGGTGACCACCCCGACATACCTGGATAAGTGTCCTGTTCTTTAGAATACACTGTGGCTAAGTATTGATATTTAACCCAATAATTACATGACACATTAAGGCAAGGCAGAACCCATTTTTTCATTTCCCAGCTCTGAAAGCCCCACCAGGTCCTGTCGAGATCACGTGTACGAAATTCTTTCCAAGCCTGCAAAACACCTTTTACAGTTTTATTCACAAGTAACCCTGAACAATTATGCACCCATTTTGTTCCTATTAATTTTTCCACTTCATATAATGGGCATCTGGGCGAATTGCCAACAGACCATTCCTTTTTATTCAGGTCAAAATATATTTTCTCTACCACACATTCATCAATATTATTAAAATCTTTTTGTGGCACTGAAAATAAATCATCTGGTGTGGGTATCAATTGCGTCCAAAACATTAACCTCATAGGTTTCATTTGAAACAAATTATCATGACTTGGGATCGGGTGACTATAATGCACTTTCAACAACCTCTCCCACAACCAAGGGAGCGTATTGTTGATCCAGTGTTCATAGTCAACGACCAAAACTCTTTTAACAGTTTGCGCCTTATTAAACAAATTACTTGTCATGTACGTGGTCGATGAAGGACCACGCACATGATAATTTAACTCACAGGAATCCATAACATTCCAATAACAGGGTTTTAACTTCTTCTGAGCTAAAGCACACTCATTCTGTCGCTGATTCAGTGTGGCTGTGCTCCTCTTACCTCTAAGAGGGGATTTCCTTCTGCTGGGCTCCAGGAACTTGGCTCTCGTCCAACGTCTCGAGTCGAGAGGGGAACGAACACTTCCCGTGGTAGTTGCTCTGACAGATTCTGGGCTCACTCCGCAGCTGTAATCAATGCAACTAAAGCATGGCTCCCACGAGGGCCTAAACTCTGTACAAAACTTTTGTCTCTCTTGTGCTGGCGTAATGATATCTCGCTGCCGACTAGGATCCGAATATTCCCAATATCCTGTCGCGTTGAGTTCCGGGATTGGTCGGCATTTATGATTAGAATACCAGGATGGTGTTTGACCTTTAATTTGGATCCAATTAGTTCTGACTTCTCTTTGTTCAAGCTTTCTTAGTCCTATTAAAGAAAGTAACAGCTTAATGGGATCAGCTCCACGATAAATTGTCTTCACATAATATTGCATAACCTGATCCTGGGCCTGTTTTTCTGATATCAATTTGTCAGAAAAGGTTGTCATTACCTTTAAATCATCTGTTCTGTTGGTGCCATACTTGGTAAGAGAATTTAACAAATGTGCCGTTACCTTAAGTTGGTTGTTTAGCGGGTCAGCCTCCAAAACAGTGCGTATTTCCACATCTAGCGTACTCATTGTGACACTCCAGCATGTCTGGTTATATTTTTTCGTGGTAACATATCTTATCTCTTTTAAATTTAGGGGGGACGCCTCATCTCTACCCAGGCCTAGTTTAGTCAAAGTACATAAGACGAGTGTCGTCAACATTGTTACACATACCATCGTGCCTATACCGTAATAAAGAATCCTTACCCACGGTATGCCCGACAAAGAAACATTGTTAGGTCTCGGTACCTCAAAGTTCACATGTCCTGGGTTGAAAGACGGAGCTTCAGGCTCCGGCTGCTCCATAACAAATCCATCCTCTCGCCAAAGGAAAATGTCTCTTCTGTCCGGTACCCCTGGATTAATTTCCTCAATGTCTTGGTATTCATGCTCCTGACGTCTAAACAGGACGCTCCTTTCTGTCATGACAGATGGCAGATTTAAAGCTGGGGTCGGTCTTACCTCGCTGGTAGCATTGGTGTACACCGGGCTGGCTTTTGCTGAAGGCCGAGGAACTGCATATCGGGGCTCCCTTACGGCCCTGAGGTTGACATATGATGACATCTCACTTGCTGCTGGGCGTTCTGGCCCTCGGCCAGGTGCTTGTGTTCCTCTATTCAAAGAGGCTGGTTGCTGGATGATAACGACTCCTTCTGCTGGAACTTGAGAAAAGCCAGAATCCATTAATTCATACTGTGTCTCACCTTTAAAACTTCGAAATGTTGTTAACGCCATTGGTCCTGTTTCCCCCGTTCCAGGATTGTTCTTTATTCTGCTGGCCATCCTCCAACTCTGGACCGTGGTTCGCTGCTGTGACGAACGAGTGTCCGATAGAAGCTTCCGCGTCCATCCTTAATCTGTGGATCGAGACCTCGCCACACCTCCTTCCATGACGTAATTAGCGCCATTCCCCCTGTCATACTTCCATAATTTACCCTCTTTATCAATTCCTGCTCTTCCTCTGATATTTTCGAATCTTTATCATATCTTCCTTTCCTGACCAAAATGAGCTCTTCCCACAAGGGCTGATCTTGTTCAGTTACAACCGAGGTCAATTTCCACCATAGCGGACCATACTGACTCAAACTTGCAAAACATTTAAAAGGAGGTTTGGTATATTTTTTGCGTACAAACTCTCCACTTCTCTCTGTCATTCTTAACGGCATTTCTACATTTTCAATTACGTAAAAGTGCACATTGCCATGAGGGCGCTCTTTTAGGAAGTGAAACATGTGCTCACTCGTTGTAAAGAGCAGCAATCCTTGTATAGTTATTTCAAAATACATGGGTTGACAGTTATCATAATAATTCGGGCCCCAGCGTATTTTTAAAGCATAGCTAATTGTCACTGAATTTAATATCCAGGGAAGTTTTGCAGGCATTTCTCTATCTTTAATTTTTCTGACCACTCTTGGAATTATTAATGGCTTGGGGTAACGCTGGTAGGCAAATCGATTAGAAACACCATGATACCACTGTAAACTTCCCCATTGATCGATCGTTTGTTCAATTTGATACATTGTCCGTGACATGTCATTACTCCTCCAGTGCTTATCTTTGCTACACCAATATTCAACAGAAGTCACGTCTTCACTCTCATAATTAAAATCTCTTTGTGGCATGGATAGTTTAGGGCCTGGAGGTTGAAAAGGTATATGTTGCTTACCTTTGCTTCTTGGTTTTCTGTCTTCTCGCCTTTCGTGTTGTTGACGGTTGGTCGTCATCGCGGCCGTCTGCTGGCGGAGGAAGTTCCTTGGCAGCCGTTCCGCGATACACAAAGGTGGGGGCCTTAAGTTTGCGACTTCCTCTTTTGGACGCAGGAGCTTCTACTTCAAGTTGCTTCAGGGCCTTTTCTATTTTTTTCCCTTCGTGCCTTATTGCCCTTTTACCAGGTCGAAGGGGATGATAATTAGTAGCATCACAAGATGAATCTGTTGTGTATGACACTGTGTCATCATCCCATGCTTCCTTGCTCCACCAGTCTGCGTAGTCGGGGGCTTTTTGCCACCTCTGCCCTTGTGCCCCGGTCAAGTTAGGGCACACTTTGCGATCGAGCCACTTCCAAGTAACTACCTTAATCACCCCTGGAACTGGGGCAGGTCCCTGAAACGCCCACGATTCATTCCGAGGAGGATTATCAGGATTCCATTCGTTGGACATCCACCAAAATCCCAATTGTTCACTTTTTACCACTTTTATTTGCACCAATTCCTCATACACTGGTTGTTCATTGTGGTTAATTAAAGATGTTATTTTCCACCACGAGTCTTTAACGAACCCGTGATTGCCTAAACAACTGTAGTTGTTTTTCCGATCAATTTTGAATTCTTCTTTCCTCACCTGTACCGGTAAGTAATCAGTAGAATTTTCAATTAGACGGCCAATTCCGCCTTTCCATTTAGGCTCTTGCCGGCGCATTTCAACTTCGCGATACATACATTCATCATTTGTCCAAATCAGGGACAAGCTGTGGGATCTCACATCTACGTATGGGGGCTGTACATTGTCATAATAATTTGGTCCCCATCTGTAGACATATTCTTTATCATAATGAATGTTCAGGATCCAAGGGGCTCCTGTGGGGAATTTTGTGGCTTCTATTTCTTGCCATTGCCAATTGGTTACATTTAAAGCACCACTATCTTCGCACCACATTGCAGCCTCAGAATGGTGTGGCATCCAACCCCATTTAATTTGTAGGTCTTTTGTACTGACCTTTTTTTGTCCCAAATCACCATTCCTAAATGACATTTCAGTTTCAATCCAATAATTATTTGAGCCCTTACCTTTACAGGAAATTTCGTAGTCGCACCGTGGATTATAGGTCGGGTTTTCCCGATGGGCCATTAATTCATTTAAGGTCAAATAGTTCGTGATAAAGGGGTGATTTTCTTCGGGCTGCCTTGTTTCAGTCATGGTTGCTACTCCGGTGCGCGGGTTGCAAATTCCAAAACTCTGCTGGGTCTGCTCAGCTGAGACAGCACGTGGATCCTTCGCCTCCTCCCTCCTATATGAAGAACACATCTTGGTTGCTCAATACTAGCAGGAGGGGGAGGGGGTGCGCTTTGTTCTGCACTGTCTTCCTGACGTGGCTGTGTTTCTTCCTCCATGGCGGTGGTTAGGTCAATTATCGGGGGTTCCGCTTCTGCTTCTCCTCCCAGACATAGGTCTGCGGTTGATGTGCAGGCGTCTTTAAGGACAATATACCTTAATGCCAAGAATTCTTCAAAACTTTGTCTTTTCCTCTCCTGTATCGCCAGCCATTCAAGAATAGGGATCGCACTCAATTCCATAGAGATGGAATAAATTCCTTCATATGGCACTACAGCCATGTTTACTGTGATTGTTACCATGGCTGAATCCAGTCGCAGCTCGTTCGGGATTCGTTCTTTCTGTCCCTCCTGCCATCGTGGCGGTCTTGGTGCCAAGCAGTACACTAACTCTTTTTTCCTGTACTGCAGTTTTTTAGGGCTCGGGTCCAAAACTGTGGTATAGCAATACATATCATGCGCATACCAATTTCTGTCCATTACTGGCCCTGGGACCTCCTCAAGAGGGGTGTCCGTGCGTGCCAGAATTTGCCCAACGAGAGAGGCCCATACTTTAGGAGCCCAAGGTCCTCTCGCAATTTCCTCTTCTGTGATTTCTTCCTCCTGACCAATTTGCACATCTATTTCCAGATATTCAGGGACAGAGTTGCTCATAAGCGGTGCTAGGTTAAGGGGTGCCACCTGCCAAGGCCAATTCTCAGCCATGAGCTCGTTAAGTCTGTCTGGTGCCAAAAAACTATCTAGCGCCTTTATTCCTCCGTGGGCTCTCAAGGTCGGACGGAGTCTAACCAGTGGTGTAATGGCAGATGTAAGCTGCCAACCCTCGGATTCGTTTCCACTTACCAGATAGCCTTTGGCCTCGCAGTCACGACACTGGGCGCAGTGTTTCAGAGCTTGTCCATCCCAGGTGCATCCGCAACTTTGTCCAGGCTGAACCAGCTGCAATGCCCCCTTTCCTACTTCCCACTGCGTATAAATCTTCATACGGGGCAATTTTTTGATCTGGCACTCCTCACATATTACCTCATCCAGGACTTTGACAGGAAACAGTGGATCACCCCCCTCTCTTGTCCACCGAGGCATCCGGAGTGGTTCAGCCCGAGGTCTCCTGAATCCAGTCCCGGTCCACTTGGTCGGCAAGGTGTTAGAACACAGACAAATCACACATTTCTCCTCTGCATTCCTCCATTTAAATTCCTCCACCGCTGTGGTTAAAAATCCACACTTTGCATTTTCCAAAATGCAATCTGCCAATCCGGCCATCATACCTCTTGGCGAGCGGCGTGCAATTACCGCACCCTTGATTGAAGCTAACTTGATGAAGGGCGGGATGTCGGCGATGTTCGTGGCCATTCTAATTCCCTGGTTATTTCCTGGCTTGAGCTGGATGTAGCTTTGAGCTGCTCCACGCCTTGAATTCCTTTCTTTTTCAATCGGACTGTGTTCCTGTCCAAAATTTCTTCAACAATGTCAGGCCGCTCGTATTTAGGCTTAACTGCTGTGTTGTTGGATGAGTCTCTTGACTTAATCCAAACTTGCTGACCCACTGTAAAAGGACATTCCTCTTTTTGCGGCGCTGACAGCTTTTGTTCCCTTTTTGCATGTTGAGCTATGGCTGGGCGTTGATTCAATTCTTCCGACGGAGACAGTCGAGCTGTGCGGCTCCGCCCATTTAAACTCACTGCCAATTCCACCAGCTTTGTGCTCCACTCCTTCCCATTGGCATTTTTCCCGAGCCAGTTTTTAACCAACCCAATTGTTCTCTCTGCAACTCCATTTGCTTGGGGCGTGTAAGGGGGCGAGAATATTCTCATAACTCCCCATTTCCTACACCATTCATCAACTTTAGCATTTTTAAAATGCGTCCCATTATCTGTTCTTAATTCGTTGGGTATTCCCAGCCACATACAGCTGTCATTCAGTGTCTTCAGTACACTGTTAGCATTAGCCTTTCTCACAGCATTAAGTCCCAAATAACCTGACATGGAATCGACAAGTACAATCAGATATTTCTCACCTTTAGCTCCGTTCACCCCTAGAGGACCAGCCACGTCCATGCAAATTGACCCCCAGGGCACGGAGCTTTTAATGGTTAATCCGTCTGCCCGTTTCCCTCGTCTTCCTGCATTGTACATATTGCACACCTCACAGTCTCGCAACACAGCTCGGATTGTTCTATCAGGAATCCAAAGTTCCAGCTTTTCCAGCGCTTTCCTTGTGGGCAGGGGGCCAGCATGACCTATAGCCTGGTGTACAGCCGCAGCCACCTCCCGCACGGACTCGTCTGGAACCACCTTCCCCTGTGGTGTTCTGCTCCAGTTTTCTGCTCCTACAACTATTAACCTTCTCTCTTGAACGTACCGGTCAACCTCGTCATTTCCTTGCCAGTGGCTCCCTTCCCTAAGGTGTGCCTTTTGATGGACAACATCAATTTTTAATGAAAGTCTCATTTCAGCTATTTTCTTCCATAACTCACTGTGAGCTACCATTTTCCCTTTCACTCCCTCATAACCATTTTCTTCCCAGATGGCTAGATCCTCCTTGAGAGCCTGCGCACAATAAAAGCTATCGGTTATAACTTGCACATGATTTATGTGTCTTTTTATTACTTCCAACAGCCCTTCTAGCACTGCGGTTACTTCCCCTGCCTGCGCTCTTCCGGCAACTTTGCCGCGACTGCGACAAACCTCTTTCCCGTTCTGTTTGAGGATGAAGCCCCAGTGTGCGTGCTTTTCCTCACCCTTCTTCGACCCGTCCGTAAACAAGGCCCATTCACTCGGAGTTCCCCCTTCCTCCTCGGTCCTCAGCCTTCCTGTATGGCTCGCCCCTGGACCGATTTCCAAGTAGGGATCAAGCAATATGTCCTCCCATCTTCCCCACCTGACATTAGTGGCTTTTGTACTTTCAAGTGTGGCTTTTCGCAAAAAGCGATGTACTTGACTTTGTGTGATGACCTTAATACCTTGTCCTTGTGCCAGGTCCTTCAACGGCCCCCAATACTTGGCCAGAACTGCAAGTTCCTTCTCTTCTTGGGGAAACTTTTTTTCCACACTGGTCAAGGTGTAAGTCCACAATGCCACCATACCTGCCTTCTCGTTGCTGACGGTTAACATGGCATCATCGTCATCACAGTGTATTTCAGCGACCAATCGAGTGGTCAGGCTCCTGGGTTCCAGGCGTACAGCATTCTTTACTGCTTCCCTTAATTTTACCAAATTGGCTTGATCTGTTGCTGACCATATCCAATTTTTAGTCTTTGTCCCATCTGGATCTTTCCGGAGCCGCGCGTACAGCGGCCTTGCATGTCTTTGATAATGTGGGACGTGGTCTCGCACGTAGTTGCACAATCCAAGAATTTTCTGGAGCTCATTCTCAGTGGTTGGCGGCAGAATCTGTTCAATCTTCTGTCGATACCCATCCGACAGTCCCAAGTTTTCATCAACCTGGAAGCCCAAATAATCTACCTGGAAGCGGCCCAGTTGACATTTTTTGAGGTTGAGTTTGAGTCCTGCAGCTGAAACTCTCTCGATCACCGCTTGTAGCATGTCTAGGTGCTCTTCCTCGGTGTCACTGGCAATAAATATATCGTCAATATACACCGTGACCTCCAGTCCCTCTAGTACTTGTAAAACTGCTGACTGGAATACATTGGGGGAGTTTTTATACCCTTGTGGCAGTCTTTGCCACACGTATGCCTTCCCTTTGTGTGTAAATGCAGTTTTTCCTTGCGAAGCTTTCGCAATTCTCAATGAGAAAAATCCATTTGCCAAATCAATGCAGGATTTGTATTTTCTAACCCTTAATGTCTTCAAGGATGCTTGGGGGTTGATTAGACTTGCCTTGTTAGCTATTGTTCTTCGATTGAGGGCCTTGAAATTGATTACCGGCCTCCAGCCGCCTCCAGCAGATTCTGGTTTTTTGACTGCCTGAATTGGGCTGTTCGTAATCGGATTAAGTTCCTCTCTGATGATTTCTAACTCCAGCAACTCTTTCACAATCATGTCCATTTCGGCTACCGCCCCTGGATTGAGTGGGTATTGTCTTACCGGGGGATGGACCCCACCCGCGATGGCATGCACGTGATTCGTTCCCAGGTCTCCGCAGTCATTTTTGAAATGAGCAATGGAAGCTTTGTCCAGGATTCTGGCCAGCCTTTCCTTTCCTCCAGGAGACAGGTTGCTGTCTTTTACTTGTTGGATTTTGACAGCTGGCACATCCACCGGTTTATACCACTCTCTGCTTGGTGTTACTTTGGTCGGGCCTACACGGACCAATTTAGCTTGTAATCTACTCAGTCTCTTCTTTGCAGACCGGCGCTTGTTCTTCGGCTTTCCCATGTCTTCAGCATCACATAAAGTCAATAAATTATATGGTCCCATAACCCATATAATTCCTCTCCATGTGCCAAAAGGCATTTTGGTTGTTGTTCCATCAGCTACTATCACATCCAGGTGTCCCTGTTGTCTTAAGGCTTTGCGAGTCATGGACACCTCTGCTCCCGTGTCCACCAGATAGGGGATTTTCCCCACATTTCTGTAGAGATTATCTCCCCTTCGGTAGACGCCTTCAATGGTGACTCGCGCCTGTTTAGGGCTCATTGCTCAGGCCCCTGGGAGGCCGCAGCAGCTTTGCGCGCCTCTTGCAGGGCCTTTCTCTGTTCCGAGGTCATTTTCCCATATTCTTCTCTCGACACATATGCTCCAGGATTCCTTTTTTTAGTCGGATCATTTTGTGGGTCCCGTCCATCATTATTTGGTTTCACATATGTGTTTTTAGAAGCTTGTTGCTTGTTGTATGCGGCCCTCTGAGGCCTTGGGCCCGGCGCAGCTCCCTGCTGGTGCCGGGGCAACGAATATGTCTCCCCCTCGTGCGCGCGTGGCTGCGGACCAGCATACGCAGCTCTTCGAGGCTGCTGGCTATAGTTTTCTCTTTGCTGGACAGGCTGGGGTGTCTTTGGGGTAGATTGACGCAGCTGGTCGCCCTCACGCCGGTTGTTAACCTCTTTCCTTCTCTCATTATAATGCTTTGTCAACCTATCCCATTGTCTGATAGATTCTTCAATCCTCAAGACTGAACTTTCCGGTCCCATCTTCACAAACATAACTTGGTTTGCTTTATCAGCTACAAGCATCCTCAGGACTTTAACGTACCTGTTTGGTGTTATAATCTGCTTCAATTTGTACCACACATTCATCAAGGTGACTCCCCTTTTGAGTTGTTCCTTGGCCCGGGTTACATATGTCTCTTCGTCTTCTTCGTCTTCATCAACCCATCGTTCATAAACTCCTTGTGCGGTTTCGTGGGACATTACTGGGTCGGAAATCACTAATTGCAACCACATCTTTTTGGCTAGTTCCCCTCCTGGGGCATCTTTGATCATGGGCCAAGTTGCATATAAATACTCTTTCACTGTTTCTTTTGGGTCTTTAACTCGAACCATGGCCTTCAAGGCCTTAAATGCTCGCATGTTTTTTTCCTGATCATCCAACGTAGCCAAATCATTTGGGGCCTGTGTTATTAACACAGGCTGTGCCGTGTTTTGCTGTTGCTGAGGAACAGTGACTGAGACAGGCAATGAGGAAGTTGCAGATCCTGCTTGAGCGCCAGCAGGCCCCACTCCGGCCCCGTCTTGATTTATGACATCATCCTGTTCTCTCAACTCTGTCTGAGCTTTGCAGTAAGCCGCCTGTTTCACCAGCTTAAGCAAAACATCATACAACACGGTCACAAAACCTTCTCTGAAATTTTTAGTCAACATTGTACAATTTATTAATGTACGATATGCGGGGGTCATCAACACATTAATTATCTCTCCATAACTCGTTTTCACAGTTAGGGATGCTTCTTCGCTGAGTTTGTCCAACCAAGCAGCAGGATAAGGATACTCTGTTTGACCTACTGACGGCACATACACACGCCTGTCTTCCTTAGTCTGCAGGTAACCAACCCGGGTGTCCAGGGCTATCCTTTCTGAGGCCTTCAAAACACTTAGGACTGGCTGCTGTTTTTTGGTCCCCTTGCGGATTGCTCCTTTTATTACTTTTGGCTGCTGAGCATGGTTAGGGCTGGTCGGGGGGGCAAATGACTCCAAGGACCCGAGGTCATCTCTCTCATCCTCAGGTGGCGCCCTCGGGCCGGTGTCCCCTTCATCCTCACTCTCTTCTTCTTCGCCGGATGAAGATGAAATTGGCGGATCCATCACCTCAGCGTCTCTGTTTGTTTTCTTCAACGCTTTCCTACCCATGACCTCTTTGGTAACAGGGGTCGGAGGAGGCAACTCCCTATATGAGTCATCCACTCCCTGCGGCGAGGAGGCCGCTAAGCCCGGGGCTGTCACAGCGTCCTGCATGCTATTTCTACCTGGTGATTTTTTTATCTCCGTTAGTTTTTCCCTACCTTCTCCAGGTAGCGAGGGCCTCCAAGGCGTGGTGGGAAGGCCGCTGGGGCCGGGTTGTTCATCATCTGACACCATCTCCTTGGCCACACTCACTAGTGAACCTGTAACAGAGGAAGGGTGGGGGCCAAAGGTTACATTATGCGTGCTCATACCTTGTTCCGTCGCCGGTGACCCGGCTCCTTCAGGAGATTTCATCAGGCGCCGCTTCTGACGCTGTGATTTCTCCTTCAGTTGCAGCCTGGCCTCCTGCAAGGCTCGTGCAGTCCATCTCTCCATGGCCTCGGCCTCCCTCCTGTTATGCTGTTCTTGTGATATGGCCACCACAAACTCTGTATCTGGAAGCTGGGTGACAGTGGTCGCGATCTGCAGCCTAAAGACCCCTAGGGCCACCGACTCGGCTATTGTCCACAACATTCTTCCTGATCTTATACCGTTTACATCAATCACGACACGCGTAGCTTCCTGATCAATAGCTCCATTTATAGCCCTCTCCAAAAGTTTCATCACATTTTTTATATATGCTCTTTGATTTAATTCTGGAGTCCATTTTTGCCCTGGGCAATGAACTATCATGTAAAAGTTAGAACTTCCTCCACTTGTTATTCTGTAATCCCTTGCATCAGATATTTCCTCAATTGGAGCTTGGCTCCGTATGTCTCTTCTCTCTCTTTCATATTCTATTCCAGCTGACGATTTTAAACTCGCCCTGAACCTACTATTGTACGGCCTGAGTTTTACATCAGTGAGAACAATAAGAGCGCTTCCACCAATCTCCCACACATTTCCATGGAATTGACATAGCATTATACCATTTCCTACATTCACTTTTTTGGTGGTTTCATCCGGCAAAGAAATCAGTGGAGGCTGCAGGCTAAGAGGACTGATTTGCTGAGATGGTGCTTTCTGTCCCACTTCCCCCCTAGCCTGCAACTCACTTTCTTTATTGTCATATTCCGTGTCTGTACCTTCCATTGTAAATTCTTCGGGTGAGCGCTCATCACTTGAATCAATTTCACTTCCACTTTCCAGTATATTTCCCTGTTTTCGATATACTGCTATTTCGGTTATTTGATCCAATAGTGGTTGATACTCTTTTAAGCGAGGCATAGCCCTCGTTTCACTAGGCTTTATCAACTTCCCTTCTATCTGGGCTGTTGCGGCGAGCATTTTTACCACCGAATCAAATTCTGGTTGGGTGCTGACCAATTGCACAACATTATATTCGCTGAATATTTCCACCCACCATCTTAGCCATATTTCACCTTTTTCTTTTGTCTGTCCAACACTTGGATGCTTAACTACGGCAGTTAGCAAATATCCCTGTCCTGTGAGTTCAGCATAAAAAATGCCTTTATCTTGAATAGTATCTTCTATCAACCCTCCGAGTTTATCTGGGGGGATAGACGGGTTTAGACAGTTAATTGCTTCTCTTCTTTCATGATGCCAATTTCCTATACCTTGCCCATGAAGAAAAAAGCCGTGTTTGAATATGAGGTTGTCCATGAACTGACTGTTGCGGTTCCTCAGGCCCTTCTTGACCCGAGGTCACTAAATTTTCACTGGATTCGCTCGGCCCTTGCATTCTGCTGCCTTACGATTTTACAATAGTTGTAGGTCGAAGCTATTTTTTCAGTTGCCTCCCTCTTGCGCATAGAGGGTCTGGGACTTACTATAGCCTCTGGTTACTCAATGCCTCTGGTTACAGAGTCACTTCTTCTCTACTAACAAAAGGGCTATTACTTTAGCTAACTTTTATTAGTAACTTCTAGTGGTGGGATATTTCAATTAGGTTTCCTTCCTATTTCAACATTCCCCTTGATCAGCCTTTTTTGGCGTATTTCTGAGCCCGCCTTGCTGTACAGTTTACCCTGGACCTGAGCAGTCAGCCCAAATAAACTGGTGTTATTTTTATACCCTAAGGTCTTCAAACAACCAAACAAATTTTTATTTGTTACTCTAAGACTGATCTCCACTATTTTTAGACCTATTCCAGTTGTAGCCTACAGCACAATTTCCCTCTTGGATATTTATGCTGCGGGTGCTGTTCCAGGAAACTCTATTCCTCACAGCCACTGTTTATACGTCTAACTAAGCTTATCTGACACTAAATTTATGTCCTTTCTGGGGTAGCGAGGTCCTGGGAAGTCAACCTCAGCTACTCCCCGTCCAGGTTCTTCCTACGGACATGAATCAATTAACTTTAATCAATTTCATGTCCCTGTTCGGGCGCCAAGTGTCTGATCCCGCTTACCTGGCCAACTCTCCGTGACAAAGGGTTAAGACCCCCCTTTGGCTCCAACCGTAGTAACACGGGATTTACGGAGGTGACGGGGGCGCTTCAAGCTGGCGTCGAAAAGGATTCGTTTAGGTTCTCACCGCCCTGGTTTTAGAATGTCAGCCCCAACTTCCTTTAGACTACACCCTTAACGAGTAACCTTTAATGATTTAAGGATATAAATCTAATCACACTCTTTTTACAGCGGCTCCTTTTCATATGATCGATTGCACTTAGAATGAACTAAATAGGGTTTGGCTATTCTTGTTAGAATCGCAAGGGCTTGTTCTATTTGTTCATTTAAGCCGAAATAACCTTACAGGAATTTTGGAACGCGGCCAACATGTAGATGAAACTGTTATCTATTTAACAAGGTATCTCTAAGTATGACTCAAATAGCGAGAGAAACAGGTCAAAGTAGAAAAGTGAAGGTAGGGTTCAAGAAATCAATGATTAATGTGACCACACACATGAAAACTCTAAACCACATCTTGTCTTTCTTGATTTATTACTTGATCAGTGTTCAAACCAATAGCAAAGCAGAATTTGTACAATAATGTATATATGTTGATCAATGACAAAAGGTGATGATTCACATCATAAATTCAACCCAAACAGAATCACATGTACTCACAATTTGTTGCTCCTTACTCCAGATCGTCAATTGAAGAAACAACAGAAAAATAAAAAGGAAAAGACAAATCGAAACTAAAAAGAAGGGCAAAAGCTTTGAAAAAGAATTATTCCTTTGCTGGGTGGTCAAGACAGGTAATTACTCTGTGATGAACCACCTGGGCCTAATTATCTTTGAGCTAAACTAGTAGTTCAAAGGAAACAATTGAGGAAGTTTACCATTTACTATCCCGGCTGTTTAATTTTATCAAAACTGATCAAAACAAGGGAACTTATTATTTTCTAATAGCCCAACAAGACGATGTGTCTACCACAATTTACTCTTATTTTGCTTGTTAGAATCACTTCCTCATTTAGCATATAGGGGTAAATGGGGCACAGAGACGAAAAATGTCTCCCTTGGCCGGGGGAGAGAGCTTCGCTCCTTTTTTGCGCGCGCAGTTTCGTTTCCCCCAACCAAGTTATAACCTCGGATTGCTGACTATAGCATGACTAAACCCAGATTGGGTGGGAGTATATTCTAGCCGGTTTGTACCAGATTCGAACTGCTAAGTTCCCCAAGCCTAGTGCTTACACCCCCTGTTTCAGTTCCTCTCAAAAATTGTGACCTTAACAGTTCTGCAATACACATTTGTTGACAAGGTCCCATTTTTTATGCTGATAAAACATTCATGTCTTTAAAATAACTCGTACTTCCTCTTTGTGAATAAAATCCCTTCAAAGTCTTTTGCTCACACCACATCAATACTGATTAATATGAACATAAAACTCAAACCATACTCAAATAAAATACATGTTATGTCAAAACCACGTTTCTTGCAATCTCATGGCGACATGTCAAAAGGCCTTTACTCCCGTACTCCACATAAGTATGTGCTTTGACATGTGAGCGTGTTGTGTGTGCAAAGTGTGTGCAATTGTGTTACCGTAAATGGATATATGTGTATGTGTTTTATGCTGGCTGCTGGTTCACAAGTATATTTACCAATTATGGGGCATGTTTAAACGCTAATGAAGTTGACAATTACACCAAAGACATTTCAGACTAGTGTTGTGTGACATACCAGTTTTGTGTGACATGAGCGATTATCTCAAACAATCATTGCATCGTTGCATTCATCTGTTAATACATGGCACAGGTTCACATTATACATGTTAGTGACATCATCCATATTTTAACTTTTGGTGACATCCGCTCAGCCCTCAGCCCGTGTTACCCGTCAACCGGGTGATCAAAAACATTGCGAAACTCAGTAAGGAAGTCGGGTAAGTAATTACGTAATGTGGGGTCCGTGTTGCTTACTGCCAACGCCCAAGCAGCGGCCCGACCCGTCAAGAGACTCATTATGTATGCGATCTTTGATTGATCGGAAACGAACGTACGGGGTTGTTGATCAAAAATTAAACTACACTGGTGAATAAATTGACTACATAACCCAATCTCCCCCGAGTAGTGCTGCGGATGTGGCAAGTTGGGTTCTTTACCCTCGTGCGCGCCGGCGAGGGGGGCGGGGGCTTCCGCACGGGATCGAGTTAGCGAGCCGGGTGCCTCCTGGGCCGACATCTGGTTAACGCGAGTAGCGAGCGAGCCAAGGTGTGTCGTGAGGGAAGACACAGCTTCCATGAGCTGTCGGAGGGTTTGCTCATGTGTGCCGAGAAGTTGTCCCTGACTGGACAACGCATGGCGGACGTGATCGGAATCTGCGGGATCCATCGTGGTCGGGCTATTATGTTAAGGATATACGCGTGCGTGCGTGCGAATAAGGATCCCAGAGCAGATAATCCGAGACAAATAACGATACTTTAATTTAACAAAAGGCGCATGGAAAAAGTTCCAAGGAAGCAGCAATGTACAAAGTAGCAAAATAATAAAACTATACAGCATGAGTACCAAACAACCGAGAGTGCGCAGAAGGACTAAATCGCCGCGAGCAAGATGACAAAGGAGGAAAACTACTAGGCGTCTACAAATAACTAAAAGAGCCGAAGAGCAACTAAGGACGCGCGCGTGGACAAAACCGCTGCGGACCGGAGAATACGTCATAAAACAAAACGTAGCAAGGCGAGGAACGAGTTGGCAGCAAGCAAGGGAGCAATGCGGAATAGCCCGACGTCTCCTGTCTGCCGACACCCGGCTTTTAAACCCCTGCTGATTACAAAGTGACAGCAGGTGCGCCGTGGTTGACACCGCCCCTCTGGCACCATGGCAACTTCAACAGAAAACAAACTCAACAAGATAGCCTAAACATAACAACAACAACAATTTACGTTGCAGGATTTATCACTTTATAATACAATGTGAGTTGAATTCTGTTTTTGCCAAGCTTCTAATATTGTTGAGTGTCACCAAGTTCTAATAAACAATCCTTTTAGATTGATATTTTGCTTAGCTTTCACTGAACTCAAATATCGCTCTTGTATCAGTCTTGCAGTAGAGGCAAGTAAAATGAAATAACACAAAATAAAATGAATTAATATCACAAGTAGGTAAGTGAACAAGTAAATACAATTAATATTAATACAATAATAACAAGAAGTAGGACAGTAAATAAATAAATATCAATAAATTAACAAAATGCAGCATGCAGACACTATTAAAACACTAAAACGATGCAAAGTCTCATGCTGAGTCAAAGACCAGAGAATAAAGATTTCTGACAAAAACTGCAAGATATGAAATGTTGTCAATATCGTACAGCCTTAAATCCAACCAGCGAATGACTACTAGCCACTCCCAGATAAAAGGGGCTGGGTGAGAGTCATTCCTTCAGACATAGTTGTCGACAGAAATGGCGTTTGGCTTTGTTGCTATAATGAACTTTTGAGTTGAATAAATGCACACAGAACTACACCATTTTTTTTCCGTTTGTCTTTTAGACTTCATGATGAACTTACGCTTTTAAGTGACAGAAAATATGTAAGAGCACTTTTACACTTGTTCAGCCTGACAGACATTAGATTTAGGTTGAAGAAGTAAATATTTATTTATTTATTTATTTATTTATTTTTTATTAGTCACAGTCATGTGCAGGTGCTCTGCCTCCCCTGACCAGACGGTCCTGCATTCCACAAAGTCTACTTTACGTTTGGTTCCTTGAAAACAGATCCAGTTCAGAGAGGGCTCCTGTGACTATGTACACATGGTAGGGCATGCAGCAGGCGGTGGAGACCACCACCACGATGGTGATAATCCTCAAGAGTCGCCACTTGCGTTGGTCCTCCTTGTGACAGATGTTGAAGTGGCGCATCGCGGTATAGCCAATCAACCCGTAGCACACCATCATGACCAGGAAGGGGAGCAGGAACCACAACGTCAAGCTGAACCCTGCGTGCCACAAACCCCACTGCTGCCTACTGGTCGTTACCAGGATGAAGTCAAGGATGCATAAAGTTTGGTTGTTGCTCGGGTGTTGCAAGGTGGTGGGAAAACACGAGGTTAGGCACAGACAGGAGGCCCGACAGCGCTCCAGGCGGCGGCAAGGGAGGCACGTGCGTGACCGCGAGTGCGCAGATGGGTACTGGACAGCGAATGCACGATGGCCAGGTAGCGGTCGAAGGTCATGCAGGTGAGGAGGAAGGCGCTGGTAAACACGCTGAAGAAAAACATGAAGTGGACTATCTTGCACATGACCACCCCGAAGCGCCACTGGCGATCCATGATGAAGAACGCCACCCGCACGGGCATCGTGACGATGTAGGCCAGGTCAGCCAGGGCCAGGTTGCCGATATAGGTGGTGGGCGCCCGCCACTTCGCCCTCACCCGCCACACGGTGAAAAGGACCAGGATGTTGCCAGTCAGGCCCAAGATGAAGATGAGAATGAAGATCACTGGGATGAACGATGCGGTCCCCTGCCAATCGGAAATTTCGCATATGGTGAAGTTCTCCATCTCCTCGTTAGTCGTACTTGTGACCGCTTTCAGTCGGCTATGTTGCTTTTCTATCTTAGGCTCAGGATTGCATTTATAGCTGCTCGTGAGATCTTACACAAGCATCTGAGCTTGTGCACCCACCTCATTTCACAACACCACTTCCCCACTCCAAGTAGAAACGTTGACTCATTTGTAACTTATTGATTTGTTTGTCAGAATTATGCTTGAAAAAACATCCTCAACCAATGCAACCACATCTGTCTGACAATATAATAATACAGCTTTTACTTGTAAAATTGTGACTTTGCTCTCTCTGTTATGACTTTATTTCTGTCGTATTACTTTTTTTCTGAAAAAAATGGTTCATTTTTTTGGTCTTGTATCTTGCAATATTACTTTATTCTGGTACAAATGATCTTTTTTTCACATTTCTTTCTTCTTCATCATGTTATGACTTTGACCAATTTAGCTTTTGGTGCACTTCGACATGTTTGAAACCAATAGAAGTTGACATGGTTTTGAGAATCAAATATGTGAACGCCTTTTTTTTTTTCTTTTTTTTTTTTTTTAGGGGTCTTCGGTCGGTCGTGAAGTTGGTCTAAAAAAAAAGTCTAAAAAAGGTCTAAAATTTCACCGAGTGATTCCTGCAAGAACCCTGCTATCTGTTCAATGAGAAGAAGCCCATCCCACAAATGGGATCACCACGAGTACAAAGGTGGGCTGTTAAACTCACTGCATACAAATACAACATTGTCTACAAACCTGGCAGACAATATGCAAATGCTGACGCCTTGAACAGATTGCTAGTCCCAGTAAAATTAAAAAGGAGGAGAAAACTGAGCAAGTGCTGATGATGGACATGTTGGATGAGTCACTGATAAATGCTGAGAACCCTCGTGCCTTGAAACCAGTGATACCCTCGAAGAGTATACTTTAGCCAAATAAGTAATTCTACTTTGAGGTGTGATAACTAAGTCAATTTTTAACATTTTTTTTTATTTCAACCACTCAAAATGTTCATTGGCATCAAAACTATCCATACATATGAAGTTTTTTTTTTTTTTTTATGTATTCCCCCCTCTTAGGACAATACAAGCCCAAAGAATGGACTATGAAGAAAACGAACTGTGCTGTATACATGTATAAAAAATAAATAAAAAATTAATACTTCATATGACATAATTAGAGCTTCGAATAAGGCAATAAGTTATAACAACAATTTTTTCAATGCATGCCAAATTTTTTGACAATGGCAATTTAACTAAAAAAAAAACCCTCGCAAATATTTTAGCCAAATAAGTAATTCTACTTTGAGGTGTGATAACTAAGTCAATATTTAATATTTTTTTATATTTCAACCACTCAAAATGTTCATTGGCATCAGAACTATCCATACGTATGAAGTTTTTTTTGTTTTTTTTTATGTATTCCCCCCTCTTAGGACAATACAAGCCCAAAGAATGGACTATGAAGAAAACTAACTGTGCTGTATACATGTATAAAAAATAAATAAAAAATTAATACTTCATATGACATAATTAGAGCTTTGAATAAGGCAATAAGTTATAACAACAATTTTTTCAATGCATGTCAAATTTTTTGACAATGGCAATTTAACTCATAAAAATCTCCTCGCGATTATTTTAGCCAAATCTGTCACACCGCCACCTGCGTGACAGGCCTTTATTGTCATAGTCATGTTTCCTGTTTTATTTTGAATTTCTGATTCCCTTCGCACCCCAGGTCACTTGCCCTTCCTGCAGTTCACTAATTACCGGTCCCCGCCCATGATCATGTCCACCTGCCACCAATCAACCAAGACAATAAAAGCCACCTGCATTCTCCCCTCCGTGGCCGAAGTGTCACACACAGTTAGTGCATGGAAGCGTCCCACAGTCCTCGAGTCCTTGTTCCTTGTTCCTTGTTCCTTGTTCCTTGTTCCTTGTTCCTTGTTCCTGTTGCCTTGTTGTTTTGCCTTGCTTTTGTGCCTTGTCTTGTTTTTGTGCCTTTTCCTCCAGTGGAGCGCCTTTTGTTACCCCTTTTGCCTTGTGCCTGTTTTTTCCTCCCTAGTGGAGCGCTTTTTGTTCTCCACCTTTTTGATTCCCCCTTTCTCCTCTCAGTGTGAGAGGAGACTGCTGCTGCCCGGCAATAAAACCTGTTGCCTCTGTGGCCTACCTTATCCTGCGTCTGGGTCCTACCTCTTCACGTCGTGACAGTACACTTCGGCCAGCATGAACCCAGCGGGAGTGTCCAAATTGGAGACCTGGCAGAGGCTTGAAGACATCGCCCGAGTCATTGCAGAGATAAAAGAGTTGATGGCTTTGGACCGTGGCGACTGGGGTGAAGGGTCGGACTGGCCTCAGAACCCCGAACCTCGTCTGCTGCAGCCTCTCGCCCCTGAACCTCGTCTGCTGCAGCCTCTCGCCCCTGAACCTCGTCTGCTGCAGCCTCTCGCCCCTGAACCTCGTTTGCTGCAGCCTCTCGCTCCGGAACCTTGTCTACTGCCGCCGCAGCCCCTGGCCGCTTCGCCTGTGCCGCTGCCGCCGCAGCCCCTGGCCGCTTCGCCTGTGCCGCTGCCGCCGCAGCCCCTGGCCGCTTCGCCTGTGCCGCTGCCGCCGCAGCCCCTGGCCGCTTCGCCTGTGCCGCTGCCGCCGCAGCCCCTGGCCGCTTCGCCTGTGCCGCTGCCGCCGCAGCCCCTGGCCGCTTCGCCTGGGCCGCTGCCGCCGCAGTCCCTGGCCGCTTCGCCTGGGCCGCTGCCGCCGCAGTCCCTGGCCGCTTCGCCTGGGCCGCTGCCGCCGCAGTCCCTGGCCGCTTCGCCTGGGCCGCTGCCGCCGCAGTCCCTGGCCGCTTCGCCTGGGCCGCTACTTCCTGTTCCTCGTCAGGCGGCGCATGGATTGCGGCCGCCACCTCCTGTTCCTCGTCAGGCGGCGCATGGATTGCGGTCGCCACCTCCTGTTCCTCGTCAGGCGGCGCATGGATTGCGGTCGCCACCTCCTGTTCCTCGTCAGGCGGCGCATGGATTGCGGCCGCCACCTCCGGTTCCTCGACCGGCGGCGCCCAGCCAGCGGCCGCCTCCTCTTGCACCAGTTCCGGCGGCGCCCGGCCAGCGGCCGCCATCACCTGCACCAGTTCCGGCGGCGCCCGGCCAGCGGCCGCCTCCTGCTCCTCATCTGGCGGCGAACACCCCGCCGCCACCTCTGCTCCTTGTCGGGCGTCGAGGACGCCCTCCTGACTGGCCCCGCTGGGACTCTCTTGTCGGGCGTCGAGGACGCCCTCCTGAACTGCTTTTTGTCTGTACGGATGGGTGGGCCGTGTTCCCACCTCCGTGCCCCCTTCCGCCCACCCTTGTTTTTGGACTCTTTGGGTCGGATGGCCGTCAGGAGCCGGCCATTGAGGGGGGGGTACTGTCACGCCGCCACCTGCGTGACAGGCCTTTATTGTCATAGTCATGTTTCCTGTTTTATTTTGAATTTCTGATTCCCTTCGCACCCCAGGTCACTTGCCCTTCCTGCAGTTCACTAATTACCGGTCCCCGCCCATGATCATGTCCACCTGCCACCAATCAACCAAGACAATAAAAGCCACCTGCATTCTCCCCTCCGTGGCCGAAGTGTCACACACAGTTAGTGCATGGAAGCGTCCCACAGTCCTCGAGTCCTTGTTCCTTGTTCCTTGTTCCTTGTTCCTGTTGCCTTGTTGTTTTGCCTTGCTTTTGTGCCTTGTCTTGTTTTTGTGCCTTTTCCTCCAGTGGAGCGCCTTTTGTTACCCCTTTTGCCTTGTGCCTGTTTTTTCCTCCCTAGTGGAGCGCTTTTTGTTCTCCACCTTTTTGATTCCCCCTTTCTCCTCTCAGTGTGAGAGGAGACTGCTGCTGCCCGGCAATAAAACCTGTTGCCTCTGTGGCCTACCTTATCCTGCGTCTGGGTCCTACCTCTTCACGTCGTGACAAAATCAGTAATTCTACTTTGAGGTGTGATAACTAAGTCATTTTTTAATATTTTTTTTTCTTTCAACCACCCAAAATGTTCATTGGCATCAAAACTATGTATAAATATAGTATATTTATTTATTATTATTATTTCCCCCCGCCATAGGACAACAGAAGCCAAATAATAGATTATGAAGAAAATTAACTGTGTTGTATATATGTGTAATAAAGAAATAAATTTGAATCTATCATATGACATAGTTAGAGCATCAGGCAACACGGTAGCTTTGATAGAAAACTTTGGGGAAAAAAGTACTTTTTGTGGGGCTCCGGAGCGGCACCGGGACCCCTCCGTGACTTTAGCCGCAAATTGTGTTTGCTTTTCGGATACAGGAAGGCCCGATTTACACCCCCGTATCCGGCGTCGCACTTCAACGAGCCACGTATCTCTGTGCTCACGGTTCCAGATATGTGTCAGATATGTGCCATTTTCCCCGTAGGACGTACGGTTCCGGAGAAATAACGGAAAGAAAAAGCTCCATTACACCGAGACGTCCGTTGAGTTTACCCGGATATCGTGCTTGTTTTTCGGATAAATTTACACCGCCTGTATCCAATTGTATCCGGCGAACGGAAGTCAACACAGCGACGAGCTACATACCGTTGGGAAGCTGCACGTCCCCCGCGGCATTCTAGGACGTGCTCATATGTTCGTTTATGTTTATTTTGTAGAAGTACTTACTTGCCAACTTGCATTTGCAGCTTTTTGTGTCTCCGATCGCCGTTCTTTTACTTAGATCCAGGAAGCTCATGCCTCTTGCACATTAGCCAAATGTGTTGTGAATCCAAACTAGCCGAATAAAAATCGAAGCTTAGCACTTTCACACGTAGAAATGCAACGGCCAGATAAGATAACCGACGAGGAATTCATCTCGACAACCGTTACATGTTACACTTCATAAGTTGCAAAAAAAAAACACGTTTTTTTTTGTTTTGTTTCATCCCTTCTGCTTGCTGTTTTCACCGATCCATGCTCCTTGCCATGTTTTGAAGAATGCACGAAGGGAAATACGTCACCTCCACGTTGCACGCACGTTTGGCCACAATGGCACGCCTCCCCCCTGCAGGCTTTGCAGAGCAAATGGCAATGGTAGGCTGGTTCAAAATGGATGATCGAACTGCGCATGCGTGTGGAATATGCACGCTATCAATTCTAAAGTTCTAAAGTGAAGAAAGAGAAAAAAATATATAAATAACAGCCTTCACACACTGAGGAAAACCGCTGTATTGCAACGACGCCCACCTCTAACAGTGGCTCATTTTGGGGACATAACAACGACAAAGAGCGTTGCCATTCGACCCCTCCCACTAGGGAACGTTTCTCCCACGTCCATGCAGACTAACAAACAGCATATCCTAACACGGAACATAAGTCAATAGCTCGCAATACCTTTTTCTGCACAAAAATATAAGTGGCGCGCGTGTACGCGCATCCACGAACACGCACGCGCGCCCACTAACGTGCACGCGCATCCACTAACATCTTGTCGAATGCACAATCAGTAAAAAGCACGAAGAAATAAGTCTGTGTGGAATATGGCGTGGTGGAAACAGTCCGGTGTTTGCAAGGAAAATCATTAATTGGCCTCTTCCGCCACCTGGTGGATTTGGGGTGCGAAATCTTTCTCATGCCCATGGCACCGTCGAGGAATGTCCATAGAAGGATTTCATGCAGAAATCACGGAAATTGCAATAAAATACATGCAGTGTCCAATCGGTCCAAAAATGTCACTTATAATGTACATTAATGTTACGCGGCTGGCTAACGTATCTTCCAGGGTTATAAAATGAGTAATCTGCCTCATGCAATGGCTGAGAAATGTCGGCACACTCGCATTTTGACGGTCCCCCAGTTTTCCAAAGCCGTGGCTCATTTTTTTTCTTTTTTTTTTTTTTTTTTGTGTTTTCCCCCTGCACAATCAACTCCCAATTTACATATTTGGCTAAACAATGGCACAAAAAAAGACGGACTTCAAAAGATGCTGTCTTGTCACAAGTGCATGCTTACATCTTGAAAGGATGGCCGGCAGAAACCAACCCAAACCTCAGAGCGTTTCAACAGAGAAAACTGGAACTCAGTGTGAGCTGCGTTCTCTGGGGAGCCAGAGTTGCAATCCCTACAAAAGGAAGCGAGAGGATGCTCAAGTTATTACATCAAACTCATGCAGGAATGACTAAAATGAAAGGTTTGGCCAGATCATACATGTGGTGGCCAGAGATGGGTAACGGTGTTGAGAGAACTGTTCGGGCATGGCAAGAGTGTCAGGCACATCAAAAAGCACCTGGCCTGCACCTTTACATCCATGGGAATGGTCTGAATCACCTTGGTCAAGGATTCATATGTACTACGCAGGACCTTTCTTAGGAGAAATGTTTCTTGTGATTGTGGATGCACATTCAAAGTCGCTGGATGTCTACCCGACAAAAACATGCACCTCCCAAGTCACTATTGAAAAACTCAAACGATTTTTTAGTATTTTTGGAATACCAAAAATGCTTTTATCTGACAATGGAACTTGCTTCACAAGTGCAGAGTTCGAAGCATTCACAAAGCAAAATGGTATTCATCATGTGTTCCACCCATCCTCAAATGGACTCGCTGAGAGAGCAGTTCAGACCTTCAAGGAGGGAATGAAGAAGATGAATGATGGAACACTACAAACAAGGTTGTCGAGATTCTTGTTGAGCTACCGGATCACACCGCATCAAATGACAGGCTTGTCACCTGCGGAACTCATGATGTCACGCAGACTGAGGTCAGCTTTGGATTTGATTGTTCCAGACGTGAAAACCAAAGTGCAACAAAAGCAACTGAAGCAGAAGACAACTCACGACACACACAGCAAGCCGTGCGGATTTACATCTGGAGATGCTGTAATTGTAGAGGTTTCCTCCGGCCACTAGGGGTCACTGGGGTACTGAGTTTGTTGTGTTGCCTCGCGGCAGCAGTTCTCCATTTTGGTGTGCTGCCGACAGGACACGTTGTTACAGTGCTGCCGACTTCATGTTACGTTGAGCTGCTGACGTTGTTCATGTGAGTCTACATGTTTAATGTGTGATTATCAGTTAGGTGGAGATTCTTAATGTTGTCCACCTGTTTTATGTAAGTATAGTATATGTATATGTACAGTAGACATTGGTGTATCCATAGAGGAATGGAACGTGTTCACTTGTCGCTGGGAAGTCTTCCGCGCTGGCTCGGGCATAGGAGATGCACAGGCCCCTTTCCAACTGTTTCAGTGTGCCAGGCCCAACTTACGTGACAGCCTATTGAAAGCCGATCCCGATGCTGCTTCCAGGCCTTTGCCAGATCTCATCGCTGCCATGCGCTCACTTGCTGTCATCCCAGTGGCTACTTGTGTGCTACGTACCGAGCTGCTTCAGTTGCACCAGGAACGTGATGAAACGTTCCGAGCCTTTGCTGCCAGAGTGAGGGGGAAAGCGGAGACATGCGCCTACGCTACAGTGTGTGAGTGTGGGAGGGATGTGGACTTTACTGACCACATCATCCGCGATGTTTTGATCAATGGCATCTATGACTCGGACATACGCCGTGCCACTCTGGGCATATCTGATGTCCTGCGTAAGCCGGTGAATGATGTGATTGCACTAGTCGAAAGCAGAGAAATGGCTCGTGATGCTCTCCCGTCTCCCACCCTCTCAGCGATGTCGTCATTTCGCAGCCAGAAGAGAGATCCACGTATGGATGCTGCCCCGCCCCCAGCAGACAGGACCAGGCAGTCGACGTGCCCTGACTGTAAAAGCCTATTTCAGGTTTTCACTGAAGGGCCTCGGGGGTGGAACACCAAGCCCCACCAGGTCTGCGTTGAGTGCTATCGGGCCCGACGACGCAAAAAGCGGCAGCTGCCGCAGATGACAGAGAGTCATCAGGCCGCCATGGAATCTGAACCAATCTCTATGGTTTCATCGATTCAGTCCAGAGCCGGACCCGCGCGATGTCGTAGGGCCCGACGCCGTGCTTCAACTACACACAGTGATGTCCACAAACCCGCACCTATCAGACTTGAGCACCACATCTTTACTAAAGGTGAATGGAGGCGCGCCAAGCTACGGGACCACCCCCGCGTGTCCGTCGCCATCTCGATCGACAGGCCAGTTGGACAGGGAGGCGGCGACGGGAGCCGGGGCCCGGTCAAACCGGTAAACGTATCCGCCATCGCTGACACTGGCGCGCAATCGGACCTTTGGTCTCTAGAGGAATTTCTCGCCTGTGGATTCTCTCGCGATGACTTGTACCCTGTCTGTCTCGGATTGTCTGCTGCCAATCGCTCCCCCATTAACATTGTAGGAGCATTCTTCGCCGAGCTCTCGACTGTCCCCGGTCGTGGTGATGTAGCGGTGACCTCCTGCCACTGCATGATGTATGTGAGCAACTCCGTCCGTGCCATGTACCTCTCTTATGATACGCTGCTCAACCTCGGACTCTTACCTGTTGGCTTCCCGTCTGGCGACAACCTGGTAGGAACCAGTGGCGTTCAGGGTCCTGACGCCCCTGATGCGACGGTCACGCTGCCGCCTTTCAATGCTATACGGTCCATTAATGGTGGCTGTAAAGGTCCATACGGTCCCCGTGACACGCACTGCTTCTGTCCCCAGCGTACAGCCCCTCCACCACGTCCTACGGAGCTGCCATTCCCTTGTACACCGGAAAATAATGGTCGGATGAAGGCCTGGCTCCTCAACAGATACGCCTCATCTACTTTCAACACCTGCCCTCACCGGCCTTTGCCATGTATGGATGGGCCACCCATCGAAATTCATGTGGACCCGGCGGCTACGCCTAAGGCTTGCCACACCGCCGCCACCATACCTCTGCACTGGCAGCAACAGGTCTACGATGACCTCCTGCGGGACGAAGCCCTTGGCGTCATTGAACGTGTTCCTTACGGCGATCCTGTAACTTGGTGCCATCGTATGGTCGTCACTCGGAAGCATGACGGCTCCCCCCGCAGGACGGTGGACCTCTCCCCTCTCAACAAGTTCTGCCAGCGCGAAACCTTCGCTACTGAATCCCCATTCCGCCTTGCGCGTCGCATCCCGAAAGGCACTTGGAAGTCCGTGACTGATGCCTGGAATGGCTACCATAGTGTGCCCCTTCGTGAGTCGGATCGTCACCTGACGACCTTTATCACGCCCTTTGGCCGCTGGCGTTACACTAGGGCGCCTCAAGGCTTTCTGTCATCGGGGGATGGATACAACCGTCGTTTTGATGCTGTCCTCTCTGACTTCGAGCGCAAGGAGCGCTGTGTGGACGACACTGTCCACTACGACACTGACCTTGAACAGCACTGGTGGAGGACCATTGACTTTCTCGCACGTGTCGGTCGGTCAGGGATTGTGTTGAATGCTGACAAGTTCCAATTTGCAGAAAAATGTGTTGATTTTGCTGGGTTCAGAGTCTCTGACGCCTCCATCGAACCACTCCCCAAGTACTTGGATGCAATTAGGGACTTTCCCTCCCCAGTGTCTACGACTGACATCAGAAGTTGGTTTGGCCTTGTCAATCAGGTGGCCAACTATGCGCAGTTGCGTGACACGATGGCGCCATTCAAGCAGTTCCTCAGCCCCCGCTGCAAGTTCTCCTGGTCTTCTGAATTGGAGGAAGCGTTCCAGGCGTCCAAGCTATCCATTATTGGAGCCATCCGCAAGGGCGTGGAGATCTACGACATGCGGAAACGTACCTGCCTCCGCCCAGACTGGTCCAGGTGTGGTATTGGTTACTTCCTGCTCCAACAGCATTGCGATTGCGCCTCTGGTGTACCTGATTGTTGCTCGGGGGGTTGGAAGATCACCCTGGCTGGCTCTCGTTTCCTGTCTTCGGTGGAGCAGCGCTATGCTGCCATCGAAGGTGAGGCCCTTGCTGTGGCCTGGGGCCTTGAGCAAACGAAGTATTTCACACAGGGTTGTGACAACCTTGTTGTGGTTACCGACCATAAGCCCCTGGTTAAGATCTTTGGCGATCGCACGCTGGATGAAATTACTAACTCTCGCCTATTCAGACTTAAACAACGCACCCTCCCATGGCGCTTTGACATTGTGCACCTACCTGGCAAGAGTAACCACGCCGCTGATGCTGCCTCGAGGCATCCGTCTCTCTCTGGACCGGTGGATGAGCCACCGGTGAAGTTGTGTAGTGTGCCTGATGTGGTGGAGTCAGCACTAATGGCCTCCATCCGTGTGGACGCGCAGGATCTCGGTGCCATATCGTGGTCCCTCCTCGCACAGGAAACTGCGGCCGATGCGTGCTTCGCCCGGGTCCTGCGCCTCATCGAGAATGAGGGTAGGATTGATGCGAGCGACCCCGCCCTGGCGGGCCTGTCCCCGGTCTGTGAATCGATCTACGCGCAGGATGGTGTCCTGCTGTATCACGACCGCGTCGTTGTCCCTCCATCCCTTCGTGGTAGGGTCCTTCAGTATCTCCACGCTGCTCACCAGGGCGTTTCTGCGGTGGAGCAGCGTGCTCGTGCTATAGTCTACTGGCCTGGGATGGCCAAGGAGATACATGCCACCAGGTACGGCTGTGCTGACTGCAACCGCAACGCCCCTTCGCAGGCAGCCACACCGCCTCTGCCGTCGTCGCCGCCGTCCACCCCGTTCGAGGCTGTGTTCGCCGACTTCTTTGACTATGGCGGGCTACTTGGTCGTTGGGGATCGGCTCTCGGGCTGGGTGGAGGTTCTGAGCTCTACGGCGGGCACGGATCTGGGTGGCTCGGCTGGTCTGGTTCGGCACCTCCGTTCTTTCTTCGCTACCTTTGGGGTGCCTGAGGAGCTTTCGAGCGATGGTGGTCCTGAGTTCATGTCGAGCCACACTGAGAACTTCTTCCGCTTATCGTGCATCAGGCATCGTGTGTCCTCGGTCGGTTTCCCGCAGTCGAATGGGAGAGCTGAGGTCGCTGTGAAGACTGCTAAGCGCCTCCTTGTTTCTAATACCGGCCCTACTGGCACCCTCGACAATGACCGCTTTCTGCGTGCCATGTTGCAGTTGCGTAACACCCCTGATCCTGACTGCAACCTCTCCCCGGCTCAGATTATCTTTGGTCGCCCTCTTAGGGACTCACTCTCTTTTATCAACAGGCTGGAGAAGTTCTCTAGCCCGCACATCCGTCCTCTATGGCGCCAGGCTTGGGCGGCCAAGGAGGACGCTCTCCGTACCCGCTTTTCCCGTACTACTGAATCGCTGAGGGCTCATTCGAGGCCTCTCCGCCCGCTGGTGCTCGGCGAGACAGTGTTCATCCAGAATCAGCTGGGTCCGAGCCCTCATAAGTGGGACAGGTCTGGTGTGGTGGTGGAGTCGCTGGGCCACGATCAGTACCGTGTCAAGGTCGACGGGTCAGGGCGCCTGACTTTGCGCAACCGTCGCTTCCTCCGCGCCTTCACGCCGGCTGCCCCCTGCATTGGGCAGCCTCCGTCGGGTTCGTTGCCACTGCCCCTTGCCCAGGTGCTGGTTACCCCGTCGGTGCGGCCCTGTGGTGTCCCGGGTGAATCCTCGCCTGCCGAACGATGTGCCCCGCGACTCGGCCTCGGATGTGGACGTGCCTGCGCCGAGTGATGGACCTCCCGTGGGGCTCGTGGCCCGTGGGGATCCTGTCGCTGTTGATGCGGCTCCGGCTGCCACGACCCCGCCTTCGCGGTCGCCACCTTTGTTGCCCCCTACCCCTCGTCCATGTCGTGTGAGGAGGCCGCCCAGGCGCTATGAGCCTGAGAGTGGCCGTTGGATTCGTGGCTGAGTCCGTCTACCTATATATCGATAGGCTTCTGGACTGGGGGGGATGTAGAGGTTTCCTCCGGCCACTAGGGGTCACTGGGGTACTGAGTTTGTTGTGTTGCCTCGCGGCAGCAGTTCTCCATTTTGGTGTGCTGCCGACAGGACACGTTGTTACAGTGCTGCCGACTTCATGTTACGTTGAGCTGCTGACGTTGTTCATGTGAGTCTACATGTTTAATGTGTGATTATCAGTTAGGTGGTGATTCTTAATGTTGTCCACCTGTTTTATGTAAGTATAGCCATTATATGTTTGGGCCTCTGCAGGGCTCCTTCATCGCTGTCAATAAATGATATTTGACATTGAGGAGTGTGTTTCTTCAGTAATTATCAGGAATTATTCGTATGGACCGAAATGGATTCCTGGTGTTATCCAAGACTGTTTAGGACCACTTTCTTGCACTGTTAGTGTTGGTACGGGTCAAGTTGTGAAAAGGCATGTAGATTAGATCAGAGCGAGAGTCCCCGATTCCAAGCTAAACGTTGAGAAAGAGCAAACTCAAGTGATTCCCAACAACACCTCAAATGTTGTTACATTACCAGAGTTGAACAAACCACAAATGTTAGAACAGGGTTCTAGTGCAGAAAATGTGTCAGATACCACCCGTTCCAGACACTCAGGTTGAGATAGCCTTACCTACTGAACCAGAATTGAGACGGTCTACCAGAGAGAGACGCAAACCTGTTCACTTGAAAGACTACTTTATTCGTTGAAGTAGGAGGATTTTCAGTTAGAGTATTGCTTAGGTTTTTGCTAAGTCATTTTCAGTTTACTATTATAGTATATATTTAATTAGAGATGCTATTTGTCTTATTGTTTGAATTATTGCAGACATTTTTTTGCTTAAAAGTGGGGGAAATGTGGTATCTTGAGTGGATGCGTTAAATACATGTTTTTGTATTACTATAGGTTCCCCAGTAGAGGGCGAACTCGCTTTATGTTACCTTAAAATGTTACCATGTAGGATGCATGAGAACGAGAACCTTGTAGCGCAATGTTGGTGTGCACCAGTAAAGCTTTTGGAACGACCACTTGAGATGTTGTCTTTAGTTATTCGGCTACTATTCAACATCCATCCTATTAAAATGATTTATATGCAAGCCTTTAGTTGGTGTCGTCTTTTATGCACACGTGAAATATGAGATGTTGATGTTTGAGTTGGAAATGAAATACCAGTTATGGTTCTACGCTTTATTGTCATATTGTAAATATATGTGCAGTCAGCAATGCTCTTGTAGTTCATGTAAGAGTTACAGAACACAAAAACATCCATCCATTGTCTCGACTGGTTATTCTCAAAACAGTGCTCTTAATGTCACTCAGTTGCAAGCCTCAGATGAAAACTAAACACACACACATATTAATACTACCACTACTACTACTAATAATAATAATACATTGCATGTGTATAGTACTTTTCAAAGGACTCAAAGACATCACTTCATTTCCACTGTTAAGCAAGACTTCTATAAATATACATTAAAAGATACATCTACACTACACACATCTATCAATAAATAATATAGGACAAATGCAGAAGAAACAAGGCACAGAACAAATATCACAGATTATAAGCAGTTCTACAAAGGTGGGTTTTTGAGGTGTGATATGAATGAGAGTATTTTAGTACAGTCTCGGATGTGTTTTGGAAGAACGTTCCGGAAGCTGGGAGCGGCTATGGAGAAGGCTCTGTCACCCCATCTCCAGTGCTTGGTTCTGAGAGGTGGAGACAGGAGGTCACACATTCGAATGTGACTTACAGTATTTTGCAGCGGGAGCCAGGCTGCAGTATGCGCAGAGTAAAAATCTGTCTAACTGCTTTTCGAAACCACGGGTAGAACAAGGTGTATATTAAGGGATTCACACACGAGTTAAAAGAATATAAATGAAGAAGAAAAGTCTTGAGTGCAGTCATTTTTGGGCTGTCGTGTGTGAGAGAGATGATGTAGTATGGACAGAGACACATGACAAAGACAAGAATGAGAACACCGAGAGTCCTGGCTGCCTTCAAATCGGATTTCTTTGCTCTTACAGAGATGGAATGTTGTAATTTGACATGAGCGCGCATGGCTCGCGCCTGAGACACAGCGACTACAAACACTCTTGTGTACAGAGTGACGATGACGCTGAGTGGAAGGATGAAAGTCACCAGCAGGTCAACAGCACCTGCATTGTAATCAATAGTGACGACACATTCTCCATAACAGGAGCTAAACTTTCCCGGATGCACCAGCTGGTCATTTAAAATGATGCAACAGTAGAGAAGAGATGAGAGCCAACAGAGACAACACACACTTGAATTCTTTTGACAGTGACTTTGACCTTATAATGCAGAGGGTCACAAATTGCAACATAACGGTCAGCTGATATCAGCACCATGTTTCCAATTGAGGCAGACGTCACCATAATCAATATTAGATTAAAGAGAGTACACAGAATATCACCCAGCAACCAGCAGGATGCTGAACCATAGAGCTGTGCAGGTATCATCAGGAGACCTAATAGAAAGTCAACGGCAGCGAGCGAGAGGAGGAGGAGGTTGGTGGGAGTGTGGAGCTGCCTGCACACAAGAAAACAAAAATGACAGCAACATGATTCATGAGACAGGTTTTCATTTGGACAAAAGACACAAAATAAAACATTAACTCTGTCAGTCACAAACATCAGTACTCAATTCAATCATAGGCAACAGGTGTGAAATGGCGCTGCAAGCCTGGAGAAAGAACATGTGCCTGAAGTGGGAGACAGCGATGATGACGAGCAGGTTGAGCAGCACAGTGAGGACGCAGATGAAGGGCAGCACAACACCTGAAAGAACTCTCAAAAGAAAGCCTTCAGATGAACCAGGCGAGGATTTCCTGCAGGAGAGGTTGGCCAGCTGTGGAAAGCAGAGCTCTGATTGCTCCTCCATCGCCACCAAGGAGCTGCAGCTCAGGCAGCGTTCTGTCCAAACGTCTCTTTTGTATGCCACATTTATGTGTTCTAGTCCCTCCCACAAGAACATCTGATTGGATAAAAGTTTGTCATACATGCTAACCATCAACAGTAATCTGAATACATATTCAATCTCACATAATACTACTAAACATCTCATTCCATTTTCATTCACAAATGTGTCTTTTTGTCAAGCTGAAATGGTAGGTTTAAGGCCCAGCAATATGAAGCTGCTCATTGGCATTTGCGAGAAGGAAGCAGTGTTACAGGTTTCAGGATGGTGGTACGGTTGTTAATAAATAGGTTATTAAATAGGTTGATTAACCCATAGGCAGTATTGTGACCCGTTTTGGGCTCTTTGGTGGCTCTGACCAAGTCATTTCAAAATAAGATATGCCTACGGGCTACAGAAGACCTGGTCATCGCTTCAGTGGTTGACGGTAGAACAATTGTGTGAAAAATACATGTGGTCTTGATTTATTTGGATCCTTCAGGCGTGGTTAATATCTGCTAAAGAAAGCATTTGGAAATTTAAAGTGGGCCAGTTGGTGTAAAATAAATGGTGGGATGGTCAGTCAGGCTATGGATAGTGTGTAGTGAATTTGATCAGGTTTCCTCTTCTACTTGGTTGAGAAGACAGCTGGGTGTTGGGAATGGTGAAGGAAGACACATCCATCCATCCAATTTCTTAACCGCTTGCTCCTCATAAGGGTTTCAGGCGATGCTGGAGCCTATCCCAGCTGGCTTCGGGCAGTTGGCGGGGCACACCCTGAAATGGTTGTAAGCCAATCGCCGGGCACACAGGGACAAACAACCATCCACACTCGCAAGCACACCTAGTGACAATTCAGAGCACCCAATTAACCTGCCATGTATGTCTTTTTGGAATGTGGGAGGAGACCAGAAGACGCATGCAGGCACGGGGAGAACATGAAAACTCCACCCAGGAAGGCCGGAACTCGATCTTGCGTCATCAGTAATGGGAGGCGAACGTGCTAAGTAGTCAGCCACCGTGCCGCCCTGCTGAAGGGAGACTCCACTGAACAACGAAGACTTTATTTTCTAGCAAGCAATGTTCCAGCGTGCCAATTTGGTTACTCTGTCCTGTCATAGTGGCATCCCAAACACAAAGTTTACTACATCACTAAATGGTGTGCTGTGAAAAACGTCCACAGGGAAAGATTTTGAGCCAAGTTTATTTGTATAGACCTTAATCACAAAAGAGTCTCAAATGGTTTCACAAGGCCACAAATACTAGCAACATCTGCTAATGTTGGGTTCTTGAGAGATGAGCAGTGTGTGACGTGGTTATTGATGAACATAGAGGTCTTAAAAAGGGCTCAAAGTCTAAAGGTCTGGGTAGCCTAGAGAAGTTAGATTTGGTAAATAAGTCCTAATTTTAATTTCTGTTTTGTGTTGAGAAGATCTATACAGTTGAAAGGTGGGGAAAAAGGAAGCAAAGAAGGCCAAGTTTGGTTTGACGGTGGATGTAGAAGCAATGTGTTATGTTTGTTTTTTTTGTGGTGTTTGCTTTTGGTTCCCCTGTGTGTGTGTGTTTTTTTTTGTTTTTTTTTTGTGATTTCCTTGTATCTAGGGATGGGTACCTTTCACATTTGAACTGGTACTGGAAAATTGTTACTCAATGGTACCAATTTTCTGTTCTTTTTTTTGTTTTTGTTTTTTTGTTTTGTTTGTTTGTTAAATTTGATTTATTAAATGGGCGGCACGGTGTTTGAGTGGTTAGCACGCCTGCCTCCCAGTTCTGAGGTTCGAGTCCAGGCTCCGGCCTTCTTGGGTGGAGTTTACATGTTCTCCCCGTGCCTGCGTGGGTCTTCTCCGGGCACTCTGGTCTCCTCCCACATTCCAAAGACATGCATGGCAGGTTAATTGGGTGCTCCGAATTGTCCCTAGGTGTGCTTGTGTGTGTGGATGGTTCTTCGTCTCTGTGTGCCCTGCGATTGGCTGGCGACCAATCCAGAGTGTACACCACCTACTGCCCATAGCCAGCTGAGGTAGGCTCCAGCACCCCCCGCGACCCTTGTGAGGAATAGGCAGTCAAGAAGATGGATGAATGGATGATTTATTAATTAATTAACTTCTCACATGACTGTGCACGAACTGCCAGTCTGTCAACAACAATACTCGTGTCTTCGTCGTTTGTCGCAACCTTCTTAGCTTGTTTATGCTTTTATAGCAAAATGTTTTGCGTGACATTGTACTTCAATGACCCGGCATTGTCATGTCTCCTGTGTTGTGTTCGTTTCACTGATCTATATGAATTACTGGATAGCCCATAAACGCTTGTGCAAGACGTTGAAGCGACAGGGACATCTTACTCCTCCCATCGCGAAACAGACTACTGTTTAAACTACTATGAAGACCCCTTTTCTTTAATTGCTCAGTTGCTAGATCCCTGTTGTTTCTATTAAGTACTGTCTCAAATGTTCTCTAATTTTGATACTGTAAATGTATAGGGTCATATGCCAAGAAATGTTTCTTGGGAGGAGTAATATGGCGGCCTTGCGGCTTCAAAACTGGCTATTCAGATTAGTGGTTCGTCTTCACTGATTCTTCTTCTACTCATTCTGTTAACTCCCTATGGCAGTGCTACAGCGCCACTCCAGACATGGCATATATATTACAGCTGTTAAACGTCCAAGACGTCTTCTTTTGGACACTCGCATGTCTTGAGACGGTTCTGTCTGTACAAGATTTTTTTAGAGGAACTGCTTTGCTTCCGTATAAACAGTGCCTAAGTCTCCTGTTTTTGGTTGGTCCATTGTTGTTGCTTGCTACCCTATGGCATGCTGCCGTTGTTTCTCCACGTCTTGTCTCACTTAACACTTTTGGACTATGTTGTTTTGGTTTCATAGTTTGTTCATAGATTTATTTTTGCCACCTTGTTTTTGTTTGTTAAACATTTTGGACTTCAGTCTCTGCCTCCTCACTTAAGCCTACCTACATTTGGGTCCTCCACCACAGTTTAGATGTAATAATGAATGGCATGTGTGTGTATTCTGAGGTGTAGCCTATGAGGGGTTTGGAACAGGGAAGGAAATTCCTTAGTTTTTTTTCTTTTTTAAGACAAAAAGGTTTTTGTTTACCTTGACTAGTTTTGCTGTCAACTGCCACCTTCTTCAGAAGCTGTCAAAGTCAAAACGACAGTTGTGACTTGTCCTCTTATCAGGTGATGTCTCTGGACGTAGCCGGTGTGGCAGGACTGTCATATGACGCTCCACGCCGACCTGATGACTGATGCTGCCCAGCAGGACAGGTTAAAATACCCAAGTGTTATTGAGTCGATATTATGTACCTAAGATGTACCTATAAAAAAAACAAAAACAAAAAGTAGTTAGACTGTTCTTTGGTGAAAAACACTGATGTCATCGTGCTTTCAACTTTGTCCAGTTGGTGAAAAACTACTAAAGTCTACTGGGAAAAAAAAACAAGCATTGCCTCACGTGTTATGTTGTCTTCACACCTCTGATTGCAAGCCGCTGTCATCGTTGCACGCTAATGGGCCAAGGTGTCAAAAACATGGCTGATTGAAAGCTCCAGAGACCCACTTGGCAGACTTGAAAATACATTTCATAGTATAGCGCGATAACAAGATCAATGTTTGTTTATATGACGTCAATAGACATGATACATATTACTACACAGGGCATAAGCAATATGATTTATTCCACATGAAGACCACTGCGGCAACATTACATGCCAGTCATTAAACCAGGACATCAAAAGGGAACCTCATGCTCTAATGTTTCTAATCTAGCCATCATCTCTTTCCCTCCCTGCCTGAGACTAATAGGACCCTGACCCTAACCCTAACACCCTAATCCAACAACCAGTTAGAAGCCAACGCAAATCCCCTGACATATCCAGAACCCTAAACCTAACCCCAGGGCATCCAGTCAGACCGTTAAATTCCATCCCAATACCCAGTTATTCAATGATTTTAAAACTCAAAAGTTGGTTTTCAATTATTCTTTGTACATAAATATTACTGTTCGGTATATTACAAGAAAATTAATCAAGTTAGTGTAACCCTGCACTGGCAGCCAAATGAGCCAGAGCAACCAGTACACTAGAAAAATAGATGTTAATATATCGCAATATATAGTGTAATCAGTAGGCTAATTCATCAGAAGATTCTAGGATTTCGCTCAGAAGAGAGTGAACAGGAAACTGAGATTGATTTGCAAAAAGTGTATTAAATATGAAAACCAAATACCAATACCAGAATGTAATTATGTACAGTAAATATTAACAATCATGTTTAAAACAGTTCAATCAGCGCTTCATCAAATTCATTCAATAACAACACTCCCAAAGTCAATCAATAACATCCAAAGCCCAACGTTGACGAATGCGAAAAGCCCTCAGTCCATCCACAGTTGGTTGACGACCCACGTCTGGGTCTAATGAGAAAAATGTGTGTGTGCATGTGTAAAAGGTGAAAAGGGGGTTTTAAGCAGTTGGTGGAATGGAAAGAGGTTCTGCAAAAGGTCGGATGCATAGTAGCCAAGATGTCAAAAGGCGAAAGTGGGGTTGTGGGCCACGAAGAGCCCCCTACCGGCCTGGCAGGAGGAGGTCGACTCTTGAGAGGTTTCAATCCATTTCAATTTGTAGGTGCGTTTCCTACTCCTTTTTAGCTCACCATCAGTTGAGAACACAGCCTAACAACAGTACCATAAATTCTCAATCACAAGGTTCATTACAATCGCATATTCCAATGTGCACATAAAACCATCCATATAAATATTAGCAATAGGCCTATTTACAAAATGGATCATCTAACATCATCAATACATAATCAACAGTTAACAGTTGTCATCGACATTCATAATTCTATCAACAATAAAGTAACAGTTGAGGTTCTTTAACAGTTAAAATTGCTCCATTCAAACATTCAAAAGCATATTAACAGCTTCACTAATCACGTTAAGTGAGCCCAGCCGACTCTCACTATCACAGCAACATACATTTCACTCACCCGTCGTCGCGGTGCACAACACGCCACCCCGCTGCGTGAACGTAACACACTCGACCGGCCACGGTAGAGGGCTCCTACAAATCCACGCAATAAGGTGGTTTAGTTACAAATCCAAACGTAAAATGTGCGGGAATGAAAGATTCAAACCTGTAGCTCGCGGCGGAGCACACCCACCCCACTCCTTTTCCCGGCGCTACGGTACTTCCGCATTAAATCTCCCATACTGACCGCGCTGCCGCATGACGTCACCCCTTTCAGAAGCGATTGGATAATCACTGGTCACATGACCAGTGAAAATATAATATGAATGAAATAACCCGACTAGTGGTTTATCATCTATGTTACATTAGTTTTTGTGTCTTCTTCAAAATCAGTATTAAAGGAACAGTTCGGATTGTTTTTACATGAATCTCTATTTCATCCTCACCTCCAGTGTGTGCGATCATCACTGACCTACCCCTGACAGTGTTCTGTGACACGAGTTCTAGTCCGGTGTTGGTCGAGAGGACAGTTGTCCGGCAAGTTGACTTGGGTCACGGAAATAAAGCGTTTATCTTCTAAAAACAATTAGTGTTCAAAAGAGTGATACATTTGCATCACTAAACTCCATTTCTGAAAAAAGTCAGACGCCATTACCACCGGCACTACTTTTCTGTTCGTTCGTATCACTGCGCAGCGCCCTGTAGACAGCTGATAGATATGCACTAATCTACAAGTTGTTTCTTATCGAAGGCGGAAGGCGCGCGAGTTGTTTTTGTACATAATAAGGTGCGATATAAATAAAATTTGACTTGACTTCAGCTGAACCAGGGAGTAGTAGTAGCACCCATCTTGCCTCCACTGAAACCATTGTTACATCTGGTGATGGAGGTCCTCCAACAAAAAAAAGCCAGAAGACCAAAAGAGAGCAATGATGATGACATGTTGTATCGGTAAGAATACTGAATGCTGAATGCAGTACTGAGAAAAAGAAAAGGATGACACAGGCCAAAAGACCTTTGCAGTATGGGACTTTTTCATTGTCTGTCGAAATGATCCATCCAAAGCCATGTTTAAGCTGTAAATACTAAATAGTTATTATTGTGATTAAAAACACTGAATCTAAATTCTCAGACTGCTCAGTAAGTATTTATTCATTCACATACATTTTCTGAATTTATAAAAAAAAAAACGTGTTCGAAAAATAGTTCTTACTTTTGTGATCAAAAGCTCTAAATTCAATGTAAATCTTAAACATTGATTTATGATTACTATGAGCATTTTTATTTCATTAAGACAGGGGTAACAACAATTTTGCCAATGTGTACATATGCATGTAATATATTAAAAAGTCATGCAAACACAGAGATCATACAAACTAAAAAAAAAAGAAACGAAATAGTCAAAGCCAGACACCACCTTACATTCTTTTGAGTTTTAAATACAATTTATAAATTTAAAAAAACATGTATACATGCTTTATTGTAATATTGAGTCAGTCTAGACATTACAATTTGTCTTTTTTTCTTTTTTTTTTTGTTAGAAATAAATGTTGACAAATTCAAACAAAAAATGCCTATAAACATCATACACATATAATCAAGTCAAGCTTCTTGTGTTACTGGAACAGAAAATATCTTCAGAAATCTAATGTAGATCAATAAATATGACAACGACTGTGACAATATAGCAGACTCAAATGATTTAAATATTTAGTAGAGCAAAGATCATGTAGAATAGTGAAGACATGATTACAGTATTCAGCTTGTGTTACGCACTTGGGTCATATCATAGTACAGTATTGGATTCTAGTTTATAAACTGACCAAACTCAGTTGAGTAATGAAAGATAAGATACAGTTGATAGTTCTCTGAAACTGCATCTCAGCTCAAATTGGGGTCTCATTATCGAGGTTCACATGAGCACACTTGTTTCATCGACAGTTTTTTTTTGTTTTTTGTTTTTTGTTTCATCGACAGTTTTTTTTTTGTTTGTTTGTTTTTGTTTTGTTTCATCGACAGTTTCAATGGACATCTGCGCTATCCGGTGAGGCAACAGGCGACTTCACCGTTGGGAAAGACTTACAACATCTTTTATTTTCTGCCATTTGTCCTTCAGTGCCACCTTCTGCATCAGTCTTGGCCATGCATCCTTTTAGATCCAATTCCAAATCATTGCCTTTAAGACCAGGACACGCTGTGGAATATTCAATTGCTTCGACACATGGGGGCTCGTCGTCTTCAAAGCAGCTGTGTAAGAGACAAAAGAGGTGTTTTGCATTGTTTATCACGCTAAAGACATGTTATAACTCATTTATAAACATTGACGTACCCATTTTTACACCTAGTGATGGTAATTACTTTAATCTGTTGAAGCAACTAATTGGCACAGACTGGGTGTGTTCAATAATAATTCATTATGATACACTTTCTTCCAAAAGTAATTTAACACTGAGGTGTAATCCTTTCGATATTGTAGATTGAAAAAAGGTTTTGACATCAAAATATGATGTACAGTATACTGTATATACAGGACTGTCTCAGAAACTTAGAATATTGTGATAAAGTCCATTATTTTCTGTAATGCAATTAAATAAACAAAAATGCCATACATTCTGGATTCATTACAAATCAACTGAAATATTGCAAGCCTTTTATTAATTTAATATTGCTGATTATTGCTTACAGCTTAAGAAAACTCAAATATCCTTATCTCAAAATATTGGAATATTTCCTCAGACCAAGTTTAAAATAAATAAATAAGCCATAATCAGCAATATTAAAATAATGAAAGGCTTGCAATATTTCAGTTAATTTGTAATGAATCCAGAATGTATGGCATTTTTGCTTATTTAATTGCATGGCAGAAAATAAAGGACTTTATCACAATATTCAAATTTTCTGAGAAAGTCCTGTACATATGTACTGTATATATATGTACTGTATGTAAAGTATATGCATGCATCAGCCTATACAGGTCTGTACATAAAACTAACATCAACACCAGCAGATGTCGATGATGAAAAAACAACAACAACAACATTTGTGAAGCTAAGAAGACCATTGGAGTGAGTCACAAGAAGAAAGCCAGGCTAACATTTTTAAAAAAAAATACATCCATTAAATGTAAACAATAAATAATAACCGTGAAAGTAAGGTATTGCTATTTTTGTCATCACCACCAGTACTGTACAAAATATATTCAATCTAGTTGAATAAACCAACATATTTACCTCAGAACACAACCTTTAAATATTTTGCAATTGGGGTAAGTATCTTACGTGTGTGACTTATGATCAATGATGTTATGTCCCAGATTCACGTTGCTGATAAGACTCCTGCCGTAAAGGGCCCTCGTATCCATTGTCACGGAGAGCAGACTGTGGCAAAATTGCATTCCCATT
The DNA here is from genome assembly GCF_051991245.1 of Festucalex cinctus. Lineage (NCBI taxonomy): Eukaryota > Metazoa > Chordata > Actinopteri > Syngnathiformes > Syngnathidae > Festucalex > Festucalex cinctus. The sequence continues at coordinate 4,282,328 of NC_135413.1, forward strand.
TCTTCCAGCTCCCTCGTTCTGGTCTGTAGGCCCTTTACACAACAAACACAAAGGCAGTGACAGAAACTAAACTAGTATGAACTGGTAGCACACAAGAAAATGTTCTGAATGTTGCACTAACCACGTTGCAAACATTTTACAATCATACAATTCATTAGATTCTCTCACTAATGCCCACTGGTGTATTTTCAGTGTTTTAGAGGGTACCACAACTGTGTGATCAAATTTTGCATGACACAATATTAATCAATTTTTGAAAGAGACAAAGTGGAAAGTCAGGTTGCAGAATTCAGAGTAGCAAACTTCCAATGGAAAAACAATGTGAAGAAACTGGAAATTAGGAAAATGCAGCTGTAGTCTTACAAAAAGTAAGACAGTTTTACAACCTATTCTTAGTTTAACTAACCACAGTTAAGGCAAATTCAAAGTTTTACCCTGTTGAAAGGTACACTCATCATGGGCGCATTAATTATGGACTTTGGATTTTTTTCCCCCAGCAATTTCTCCACAGGTATGCCGGATTTTACTAAATTACTAATTAATTTGTTTGGACAAATATAATGATGACAAAAAAAAGTTTAATTTAAAAGCTGATATCCATCCATTTTCTATGGTTTTCTTAATGAGAACAAAAATCAATTATAGCAACATGCCACAGAAAATATTTTTTCCTTTATTCTATAAGGTAGTGTGTATAAACAATAAATAGTACAAATATCAATGGCATTGGTTTCCCTTGGGGGAAAAAAAAAAGTTTAAGGCTTGAAATTATGACATACCCTGCAGCCCGCCATTTATGGGTCAAATGCAAAGAACAAATTTTGCCCCATTCTTTTTAGAACCCCTTTGGTAATTTCAACATTTGGTAGAGATCCAATTTCCTCATTGTGTTGGAGAAATTGTGGAACTATTGGCGATCACTCACATACCTTCTATGACTGTCCTGTACTGATGGTATTCTGGAATGAGGTGATGAAGGAGATTGTAAAAATTTTGAATATTGATATCCATTTAAGTCCTATGGTGTGTATATTGGGATTATGCCAAGAAAATGTAACAAATGGTCACAAAAAATATATTCTACGTATTCTTCTGGTTGCAAGAAAGACAATTACGGCAAATTGGAAGGAAATACCTCTACCAACGAAACTGAATGGACTTTGAGATTGAAGCAAGTGTACATGATGGAGTACATGACTGCTAAATTACAGATGAAGACGGACTTATTTCTACAAAGATGGACGTTTGTGAAAGATTACTTAAATATATGAATACTACTGTGAAATGATTGATTGAATAAGATATGCCCTGTGTCAAGGTTTGTTCATTACTGTGTCACGCCTCAACCGGCGTGACGGCCCATGCTTTTATTTTTGTGTTCATGTTTCCTGTTTTGTTGTGAAATTCGGATTCCCCTCTCAGCCCAGGTCACTTGCCCTTCCTGCCGCTCCCTAATTACCGGTCCCCGCCCATGATTATCACCACCTGCCACCAATAAAGCCAGACAATAAAAGCCACCTGCATTCTCCCCTCCGGGGCCGAAGTGTCACACACAGTCAGTGCATGGAAGCGTCCCACAGTCCTCGAGTCCTTGTTCCCGTTCCCGTTGCCTTGTTGTTTTGCCTTGTTTTTGTGCCTTATCCTCCACAGCGGAGCGCCCTTAGTTACCCCTTGTGCCTTGAGACTTGTTTCCTCCCTAGCGGAGTGCCTTTTGTTGTCCCCTGTACCTTTTGCCTGTTTTTTCCTCCCCAGTGGAGCGTCTTTAGTTCTCCACTTTTTGATTCCCCTTTCTCCTCTCAAGTTGAGAGTAGACAGCTGTTGGCCGGAAATAAACCTATTGCCTTTGTGGCCTACCTTTATCCTGCGTCTGGGTCCTACCTTACCTCGTCGTGTCAGTACACTTCGGCCAGCATGGACCCAGCAGGAATGTCCGAATTGGAGCCCTGGCAGAGGAAGGGGCTTGAAGCTGGCGCCCGAGCCATTGCCGAGCTAAAGGAAGTACTGGCTTTGGTCCGTGGCGTCTGGAGTGATGGGTCGGACTGGCCTCAGGACCCTGAACCTCGCCCGCTGCAGCCTCTCGCCCCCGAGCCTCGCTGGGCACCGCCTCAAGTCCCCGAGCCTCGCCGGGCGCAGCTCCAAGACCCTGAACCTCGCCTGCTGCAACCTCTCGCCCCTGAACCTCGCCTGCTGCAGCCTCTCGCCCCTGGACCTCGCCTGCTGCAGCCTCTCGCCCCTGAACCTCGTCTGCTGCGGCCTCTCGTTCCCGAGCCTTGTCTGCTGTAGCCTCAAGCCCCTGAACCTCGCCTGCTGCAGCCTCTCGCCCCTGAACCTCGCCTGCTGCAGCCTCTCGCTCCCAGAACCTTGTCTGCTGCAGCCTCTCGCCCTTGAACCTCGCCTGCTGCAGCCTCTCGCCCTTGAACCTCGCCTGCTGCAGCCTCTCGCCCCTGAACCTCGCCTGCTGCAGCCTCTCGCCCCTGAACCTCGCCTGCTGCAGCCTCTCGCCCCTGAACCTCGCCTGCTGCAGCCTCTCGCCCCTGAACCTCGTCTGCTGCAGCCTCTCGCTCCTGAACCTCGCCTGCTGCAGCCTCTCGCCCCTGAACCTCGTCTGCTGCAGCCTCTCGCCCCTGAACCTCGTCTGCTGCAGCCTCTCGCCCCTGAACCTCGCCTGCTGCAGCCTCTCGCCCCTGAACCTCGCCAGGCGCCGCCCAAAGACCCTGAGCCTCGCCAGGCGCCGCCCAAAGACCCTGAGCCTCGCCAGGCGCCGCCCAAAGACCCTGAGCCTCGCCGGGCGCCGCCCAAAGTCCCGGAGCCTCGCCGGGCGCAGCCCAAAGTCCCGGAGCCTCGCCGGGCGCCTCCCAAAGTCCGGGAGCCTCGCCGGGCGCCGCCCAAAGTCCGGGAGCCTCGCCGGGCGCCGCCCAAAGTCCGGGAGCCTCGCCGGGCGCCGCCCAAAGTCCGGGAGCCTCGCCGGGCGCCGCCCAAAGTCCGGGAGCCTCGCCGGGCGCCGCCCAAAGTCCGGGAGCCTCGCCGGGCGCCGCCCAAAGTCCGGGAGCCTCGCCGGGCGCCGCCCAAAGTCCGGGAACCTCGCCGGGCGCCGCCCAAAGTCCCGGAACCTCGCCAGGCGCCGCCCAAAGTCCCGGCGGCGCAAGCCCTGCGGCTGCCTTCACCTCTCGTCGGGCGTCGAGGACGCCCACCTGACTGGCCCCGCTGGGACTCTCTTGTCGGGCGTCGAGGACGCCCTCCTGAACTGCCTTTTGTCTGGGACGGATGGGTCGGCCGTGTTCCCACCTCCGTGCCCCCTTCCGCCCGCCCTTGTTTTTGGGACTTTTGATGTTGAAGGGCCGTCAGGAGCCGGCCATTGAGGGGGGAGTACTGTCACGCCTCCACCGGCGTGACGGCCCATGCTTTTATTTTTGTGTTCATGTTTCCTGTTTTGTTGTGAAATTCGGATTCCCCTCTCACCCCAGCTCACTTGCCCTTCCTGCCGCTCCCTAATTACCGGTCCCCGCCCATGATTATCACCACCTGCCACCAATCAAGCCAGACAATAAAAGCCACCTGCATTCTCCCCTCCGGGGCCGAAGTGTCACACACAGTCAGTGCATGGAAGCGTCCCACAGTCCTCGAGTCCTTGTTCCCGTTGCCTTGTTGTTTTGCCTTGTTTTTGTGCCTTATCCTCCACAGCGGAGCGCCCTTAGTTACCCCTTGTGCCTTGAGCCTTGTTTCCTCCCTAGCGGAGCGCCTTTTGTTGTCCCCTGTACCTTTTGCCTGTTTTTTCCTCCCCAGTGGAGCGTTTTTAGTTCTCCACTTTTTGATTCCCCTTTCTCCTCTCAAGTTGAGAGTAGACAGCTGTTGGCCGGAAATAAACCTATTGCCTTTGTGGCCTACCTTTATCCTGCGTCTGAGTCCTACCTCTACTCGTCGTGTCATACTGTTTCTTTGATAATAAAGTTATGAATTTTTTTTTTTGCCCCATTCAGGTGGGTGTGACAATCAAGTGATACTTTAACTTTTATCTTTAACTGTGGTCAGTTTTGAGCAGGCACATACAAGTAGTCACACATTTTTCATAACCTGTTAATTTTTTACTCGTTTCGTGGTCTCTTTTGCTATATAAAAAAATTGTCAAATATTGCCAAGATTTTATTCATTTGACAAAGGGAAAAAAATAGTTGGCAGCCCAAACCACCTAAAGGCAACCAATGAAAAGTTCAACATTTCATAATGTCTGAAAACTGTGATCGATCGTCCCCAAAATGTATCTCTATTCTCTACTCATTTCCACTTCATACTTTCAAAAAATTAGAAAGTCAATAAAACATTTTGCTATCATAAGCCGTTAATTGCCTCTTATGCCTACTAGAGACAAAACATTTAACGTCACTTAAATATATGAAAACCATGATCGATTGTTACCATTGTTACACATATACTATACATGAAACGCATGTTCCAAGAATATTAGAACTATGTATTGTGTTGTCTTGTTCAGTGGTTACCTTGAAAATATCTATTAGTTAGAAATTAGAAAGATAGAAAGTGCTATTTTACAAACCTTGTATATTCCCTGGTCAAAACCATTGTAGGTGCTTTCCATGGTATAACTTCTGAGCACACCCAGTTCTTTCCAGACAACAATTCTGGCAGTGGCGGAACGTGACTTCTCTACCTGAGAATATCAGATTACAAAGGAACAATATTAGTTATCATTACAGTTAGTTCTGACTGTGTTTTGGTTTGGGTCATGTGGTCATTGTGTTGTTATGTTGATGTTAGTTCCTATGTCCCTTATGATGAGATTTATAGTTGCTACACAGTTGCTACGTCCCTTATGATGATGATGATGATGATGATGATGATGTTTGTCACTTTTAGTTTGTCTAGTTGCGCTTTTTTTGCCACATAGGCCTTTATTCTGTTATATAGAATCGTGCCTTGCCCAAGTTAGAGTTGACACCGAGTGACACTTTTGTCAATACGTCGATGTTTCTTTCAGCACATCCATCCTATCCCTACTCTTCCATGCAAGCTGTTCTTCCATGTGTTCAAGGTTGCTTTCGTGCAACCAGCCTTGCTCTCTCAGTCTAAGTTTCTCAGTCTGCTCACTGTTGTTACTTTATATTTTTGTATATAAAGACTCTGTTTCCTCACTCTCATGTCTTGTCTGTGTTTATTCCTTACTCTTTACCTCAGGTGACAAATATAGCACATGATTGTAATAAGTTGCTCATTTAGTCACTTCAGAGCATTTGGCCAATGATCATATGCACTAAGATGTAAATGTTAAAACAAACATCCACCTAAGTATCTACAGTGGATATAAAAGCATGTTATTTTCTTTTCTTTCTTTTTTTTATCTTTAAAAAAAATCGAATTAGAAAATTATTTAAACTCTTTATCCACTTCATTGGGGTCATACAAGTCAAGGGAAACCTCAAAGACTTTGATGATTCCGGAGAATCTGTAGAAGTATATGTAAATTCTGACTGATGGGCTGATAAAGGCAAATACTAATAATAATTTCTAATGTTTGCTGTTTATTGACAAACAAATCATGAAACACGGAATCATCAAATCAAGTTATTATCATTACCATATAGTTGCAGCTGTTAAAAGAAAAGGCTGGTGCAATTCGATCCAAGGCCTTGGCAATTGTCTAGATTAGAAAAAAGGTGAAAAGAACCAAATAGTTTGAAACAGTGACATTTTAAGCAATTCGATGCCAAGAAAAAAGGGTTAAATTATATAACTAGAAATAGACTTTGCAACATATCCACAACACGTCTTACCCTATATCCAGGGTCCTCTTTCAGTCCTGCAGTGTCAAAGGTAGAACCTGATTGCCAAAGAGTTTCCTTTATGCTGCAGCCATACAAAAAAACGTTCTTTTTTCGTGAGTGGCCGTGATAGTCACAGAAGACCTGCAAGAAATAACAGACATCTTGAAATTGAAAACTGTTACCCCAACCATAATAAAAAGCACAGCTCCAAACTCAAGCCCTTTCCTTTATTTTTGCTGTCGACTGAAAACATTTGACATCAAAAGATAAAAGGACATAACACATCAACATTTAAGCTTTTAATTAACCTCTGTTCATTTCAAATCACCCATTTTTCATGTGAGTTAAAGTATTGGAACACGTGACTGATGTGTATATTTTATTGCTCTGGTGTTTCTTACTGCATTAGTTACCTGAACAACAAATAGCAATAGCCTACATGTTTATGCTCAGTTTCAAATGTGGGTTGTGTCTCTGACTGACTCTATTTTTAGTTGGCCAGAGACAGGTTAAGAGATCTAACTAGTGATGTGTTGGTCACGAACGAGCCGGTACGAAGAGCCACTCTTTGAAGTGAACGATGAGAGCCGGCTCCGTCATTTTCCCTCACTCTCTCTCTCTCTCTCTCTCTACCTATGTCGCTCTCTCTTTTTCACGTGTCTGAAGCGAGGTTTGGCAGTGTCTTACCTCAGGGAGAGGTGGTACTGCACGCGGAGCACATGCTCCGCCTTGTCTGCGCAGCCACAGAAAGAGAGAGACAGGAGGAGGAGAAAACAGGAGAGGAAAGGACGACACACAAACGCGGTTTGTACAAGATGAGCCGAAAACGCAGTAACATTTGGAGACATTTTAATTGGTTCAAGTCAGATGAGAGAAGGAGCTGGATCAGCCTGTCCAAGTTGATATGTTTATTTTATTTTTTATTTTTTTTATGCAAATTTAAAATAAAGCAAGGTCTTTTATCCTGTGAGTAGCTAATGTTTGTTTTGTTCGCTGCTGCTGTTGCAGTTAAATTACTAACTATTTTTGATATTTGATTGTTATTTTGATTGCTGTTGGTTGAAGTTTTAATTTTGTTTCTTGTTTATTGTATGGAGCCTATTCATTTGTTCAATAAAATGAGAAAAAAACATTTTCGTTGCTTGATAATTGTTGCTATTTGCAGTCAGTAGAGTGCAATATTTAGTTCACCAACTCATTTATCAAAATGCGTGGTAAATTTGTCATAAATATTTAAAAGAAAAGCCAAAGTTAAAAGAGCCATTTGAGAGCTCTTTTCACTGAGCCGATCCAAATGAACCGGTTCACCGAAAAGAGCCGAAAATCCATTCACTAGATCTAACCAAGATCAAAAGCAGAGACATGTCAATGAGACAAAAACAAGCTAGCAACCATGAAGCAAAGAGAGGATGGAAAATCAGTTGTAATCATTAAATAAATATTGTTAAAAGACAATAGGCCAAAATGACAAAAGAACCCTGTAGCTGTAAAGAAAATCCCCAAAATAACTGCCCTCATACAAGCATCACATTGAGACCTACTACACACTCATTAGTTCCTAAAACACACACAGGATGGACATGTCTAGAATGTAACACCATCGTTCAACTATGCAAGCTCCCTAAACATGAGCACACAATGTGCTAAATATATTGTCAGTGCCAGATTTGTTCCGAAGTCATCATCCGAGGTTGAAGCATGACTGTGTTGTTGTCAGCACTCACAGAGGATAGACACATCTAGAATATGACACCATTGTTCATCTGTGCAAGCTCCCCATGTGCGGTCCAAACCTGCGCTGCCACATTTTCGAGCACACTAAGAACTAAACGCTTGGGCCACTAACTGTGACCATCACCTGAGCAATCCCAGGAGTGAGAATGTGAGATTTGACAAACGTGGACTTGCATAGCTGAGCTGGCACCCGTTACACCAACACGTCAGCACACAATGTGCTTCATATATTGACAGTAACTGATTTGTTCTGACTCCAATCAAAACATGTGAAGTCAAACAATGACTCATTAGTGGAAGGTTAAAGGGGAAGGGTTATAAAAAGTTATAGCGATTTGCACAACCATGTTTGTTTCAATTTGGGCGATTTCATGTGCATAAATATCCAACAAAAACTCTGTGTTTCTTTCAGAACTTTCTCAGAGATTTTATATCCTCCATACAATAGAAACTGATGCATACTCATGGTTCGGCATCTGTAGATTTGCATATTCACGGAAACAGCCAAGACAAGAGAGTCGCCAGACACACCGCCGCACGCCATCTTGTCGAGGCAATAAATAAATAAATAAATAAATAAATAAAGCACATACCTTCGGAAGTCAGTGGTAAATTGCATGAGTCAAAAAAGTCCATGATTTTCTCCTGTGTGGAATTGATCCTCGTGTTGTGGGGGGGGGGGGGGGGACCACCAATGATACGGTAGCAGCCATTTTGTGGCTTTGTACACTGCAGGCAAGTGTATTGTTAAAAAACATTTTCCCTCTGCGATTGTTTAGGCAGCGGTTATTTTTGCCGCAACTGACAACCCTCCTGCGAGCGTTATTTTGCCGTGAATGTCTCTGATTGGTTAATCAGAGGAGCGAGAAAATGCTGTGATTGTGTGTAGACATTACTAGCGGGTATGAAAAACACAAATGTGCATGTTTACGCCACTGTGTGACAGCAACGCACACGCCGTCTCGTTGAGAGCATGTTAGCTTAGCAGCCGGTTAGCATCACAAACTCACGTGAACTAGATGGCCGGTTTTACCGGTCACGGTAAACTAAACACCGCGGTTTGTTTATCTTGGCCAAACAATATGCGACCGCTTCTGTATTAACCAACCACCGTCTTCTTTTTATTTTTTTTCCCACAAGGAGTGCGTCTAATCAAGAGTGGTCCACTAATTAATAAAGTTTTGTTCACCCAAACAACACGAGCTGGTTCCATGACCCCCTCGAACAAGTTTTCCTGCACAATTTGCAAACGATTGTTTTGTTTTGTTTTTTTCTCATTATATCTGACCTCTTGTAACCAAACGGCCTCCACACGATGAAGCTCACTAGTCTCCCACTTTGCCGAAGACGTGACAAAACTGGCTGCAGCAGATCTTGCAGCCTAAAATGCGCCGACATCGTTTTTTATGCAGCAATAAACGACGCATGTACATCCAAATTGACACAAAGGTGTATAATGTTACGCATTACGTCATCACGTCAATTTCGCGATATTTCACATTTTTATCACCCCAAAAAATACACCGGTAATATCGTAGAAGGTATGATATGGAACACCCCTAGTGGAAACTAGGAGATTCAGATCAGTGTTTCCCATTCCAACCAGTACTATGGAGAACTGAAATAAACATGATTGCCTTTTGGGAACATGGCATAAGGTGTCACATGTTGGGTTAAAGACACTAGCAGGAAAATATCCATCTTACCAGGGGAGTTCGTCCAATACTGTTGAGGTAGTAGAGAAAGCCCTTGGTATGGTAGATGGTTGGACACAGAACAGGGTCTGGTTTAGACCACTGACGATTCAAATCTTCTCTGTTCAGGTCACAGCGATTCCTGTGGTGAGACAAACTATTTTATGACTCTCTGGCAGGTAGAATTTAAGATTCTTTGTTCTTATAGCACAACTTTCAACTCAACGCAGTGGTGACAGAACAACCAAGCTAAAGCCCATGTTGAGATTAGTTAATATCTTAATGACAACAGTGATATGAATTATAACTTTATTAACCTATACAGCACCTTTAAAAACATATTTACAAAGTGCTTGACAGAATCATAAAGTATACTTTTCCAGACCATCCTGCCCAAAATAATATTACGACACCACTCAAATAGACCATTTAATGTATCTACCCATGTTGTATCCTGTCCAGGGTCACGGGCTACAACCTGGACTAGTTGCCGTTTAAATCTTAAATCAAATTGATCATTGTGATCAGGTATTATAATGTATTATCCATCCATCCATCCATCCATCCATCCATCCATCCATCCATTTTCATAACCGCTTCTTCCTCACAAAGGTCACGGGGGTGCTGGAGCCTATCCCAGCCAGCTTCGGGCAGTAGGCGGGGTAGACCCTGAACTGGTTGCCAGCCAATCGCAGATAATGTATTATATATATATCATATAAATTAGATGATGAGTATTCTCTATACTCACATTCCATTAATGACCCCATCTGGGTTTAGCATGGGGATGATCTTGAAGACAAACGTTTCTCTCAGTGCCTTGGCTATTGGATTCTGACTGCAAAGAAACTCTAGGGTGCCTTTCATTCCCCAGCTGGCATTGGATTCACCGGGATGGACGCGACTTGTCAGCACAATGAGGGGGCGGTTACCTAAAGAGAAATAGACAGTGTTAGGATTTACTGTACCAATTGTATAATTTATGACAGTAACATTGTTTGTAAAAGAATACTAGTGTATCACAGTGATTATTCTGGTAATAATTATAGTATTATAAAAATACAAGAATTTTCATGCACACTTCTAGGTTCCTTTTTTTTTTTTTTTTAATCAAATAAGCCAAACAAATTTGTAAAGTTGAAATAGTATTGAGATTTTTTTTAAATTTTATTTTATTATTAACATAGTTTGTGTTAGGCTATATTAATGTTTTAAACAATTAACAGAGCCAATTATTATTAATAATAATTTCAAAAAAGATTGTTCACTAGGCAGCAGGTCATCATCACCTGTGAGCACTGAGCAGCAGGCGTTCACTTCAGAGGTGGACAGAGTAGCCAAAAATTATGAAAAGTAAAGAGTAGCAATCTCAAAATTACTTGAGTAAGAATAAGGCTATATTGAGAAACTTCAAATTTATAATTGTTTTCTAGCATGAACATCAAATAAAATCAGGCGATAAAAAAATGTTTAAAACAAAAACAAACTTGTATATAAGAGTCCAATTTGGGATGAGTACTCACGCAAGTGATGAATACCGTAAGAGCTCTTGCTGGGAGGACATGCAGTGATGGTGACAAATGGGCAAGCGTTTCCAGCAAGAGTAGAACAAAGAATCTGCTCCCGGAAAAACACCTCGCTGGGGTCAACTGATCTATGCAGCAAACGCAGATGAGCCTGATAAACAACAATAGGGATTTGTATGTTATGAAACCAAATATTGTTTATCAGGTTTTTTCTTTTTCTTTAAAGCATTACACTGTAATTATTGGAAAACACTTATTTGCGTTATTGGACAAACATTATGATATTGTTATGAATCTTATCATAAGCTTACTGTTTAAAAAATAACATCAAAATGCAGCACTGTGGAAGAATAATTCAGTTTTCCACAAAAGGAAACCACAACAACTGCCAAGATGACAGATTTGAAAATATTATTAGGACGGAATAATAGAGGAATAAATACATTCACTGACCCTTAGAGCGGAGTATGTATAAGGGTAATGGTATGCCAGGTAACAAACATCCTCACTGTATTTAAAGGTGATGGTGAATGTCAGTGTATAAAATGTTGTTCTCCGACTGCCACGAACAGGACAGAAGTAGTTTCTGTAGGACAAAATGAAGAAAGATGAATCAAAACTGTGCTGAAATCAATTGTCTCATTTTTTTTTCTCATGGCAGTTCATGCCGTTTGGCGTATCTGCTGTCCCAACGTTCTCCTATTCTCAATTTCTCCATCTACTGTTTGTACTTTCATATGCCTGTACTGTATAGTAATGCAATTAGAATACTAGATCATGAATTTGGAGGTTTTACTTCATCTGGACTAATTGGCAACTACTGTACCTACGAAAATCATTATTGAGTATCTATGGTGTGTTCTAGCACATTCAATTTAATATTAGTGGTAAGATGAATGAGTCCAGTTTTACCTGAAATAACAAATTTCTGTCCCAGACCTGCACCAGTGGGGTTTACCGTTTAATGCGTCCCGTACTGAGTAAAGCACTGGCTGCATTCCTGTAGTACACACATTCACAAAAATATTTAAGGAAAAGAAACACTTTGTGCTTGATGCTACAACAAATAGAGGTTTTAAAGCAAGCATTTGACTGAAATTAAATTGTGTGAAAACACTGAAAATTATGGGGCCTATTCACTAAAGGTTTGCGTCGCCTTTGCACCGCGCTAACCGGTAAAAATGGAGCAATCCGGGAGCTCCTAATTCACTAAACACGTGCAGATGGGGAAATCAGTCACAAAGTGTACTGCCGACCAGAATGCGCCACGGTGCGCTGGTGTTATTTGCACGTATGTAAATTAGGTAATTTGCATAGATTTGACGCAAGATATGCCCTCCTCAATGCAAATAAGCCTCATTGATTTACAGCATTTAATTCGCTAACACCAGCGCAAATAGCCACACCGCGTTTGCGTGACGCAAATAACGTTTTGTTTTTGTTTGTTTTTTTTGTTTTTTCTAGAGCTCAGAATTGTTCATTCGGTAGTCTTACCGATTCAACGTCTTATCATCATTGCTCTTTTTTTTTTTTTTTTTTTTTTTTGTGTGTATGTGTATGCGTTTGCGTGCGTTTGCGTGCGTTTGCGTGTGTGCGTTTGCGTGTGTGCGTGCGCGTGCATGTGCGTGCAAATACGTATAAATTTATACTCATTAATTCACCTAAAACCCAAACCTAAATATCCCATTACCCTTCGCCTTAACCAGGTACTTCAGAATCTTGCCAGAGTCGTGAGGTTCAAATGGTCAGGAGACCAGAGAAAAGGTCAGAAAAAATAAAGAGAAAAGAAAGATAAATCAAAGTGAAATCCAGCACCGACCAAACACTTCCTGCCTTCCCCATGGTTACAAAATCAAAGTCTTACGCCAACCCCGGAAGCCTCTAAATTCCAGCAAATTAGCGAGATCTCAAGAGACCAGAGGAAAAACTAAAGAGAGGAAGGAGGGAAGGATCGATGAGGTAGAGTGAGATCCATAGAAGCCAGTACATCCAATCCATCAAAGTGAAATCCAGCACCAACCAAACCCCTCCTGCGTGGTTACAAAACCAGAGTCTTATGCCAACCCCAGAAACCTCAAACTTCCAATAAATTGAGATCTCAAGTGACCAGAGGAAAAACTAAAGAGAGGAAGGAGGGAAGGATAGATAAAGCAAAGTGAGATCCACAGACACCAGCACCCACTGATTCAAGGGGCTGTGGGAGGGAGAGGCAACTTTTGTTTGAGTTTCAGTAGATGCTGGCGCGATGGATCTGGCATGCATAAGGACCACCACCAAAGAAAGAAGCCGTCAACCGCGGTCCAGCAAAGCGAGCACCGCCCCCCCGGAATCCCCAGGCCGCGGCAGCACCAAGGCCACCCCCAAGCCACCCGAGCGGACACCGGTCGGCGAGCCGACCCAGATGCCCGGAACACCCCCGCCCCAGCCCCGGCCCACACCCACACCCAAGGCCGCAGAACGAGGCCCAGCGGGCCCCCACAGCGCCGGTCCCCAGCCCCCATCCCCCCACGACCCCCCCGCACCCGCCACCCACCACGACCCAGGCCCCGCCACCCCTGGCCCCCAAACCCCCGAACACACCCCGACCCCCAACCCCCAACCCCCCACCCACCCATACCTCCACCCCCCCCCCCAAACAAGCCGCCCCCCCACCGACGACCGCCAACCCCCCCGCGAACCCCGCCCCCCGCGAGCCCCCCCCCCCACCCACCCTGGAAACCGGCAACGGGCAGCAGCGCAGAGAGGGAAGACGTGCCCACCCCACCTCCAGCCGTGCGAAAGGAGCACAGCGGCGGGAGGGGGGAAGCAGAGGAGGAAGCACCGGGGGAGAGGCGGAACACCAGATCACCGAGCCCGGTGGGAAGAGGCCCCGGTTGTCACGCCAGCGTACTAGTGACACCTAACCCTGTTACTGAGTCCGCCAGCTCGCCGACTGGCGAGCTCTACCCTTACACCGTGAATGTGGCCCCACCCAGTGTATATACAAGTGTGTGCGTGTGGTGCATTAAAATTGGGAGCAGGTGAGTCGGAGCAGAGGGAAAAAATTTCCCCTACTCCGATACGCCCGCATCCCCCCAAAAGAATGAATATGTATATGTGTGGTGCATTAAAAAAGGAAATGGAGGGACAAAGTGGTGGGGCAGGGACACAGATGGGGGGGGACCACAGCGCTGCCAGACACTGCAGTCCATCCCCCCTGATGGCTCCCCGCCCCAACTCACCCCTCCCCTTGGACATGAAGTGCATTAAAATTGGAGGGGAGTTAAAGGGTGAAGACGGTGTTTCCACCCTTCCCCACCCCACCAAGAAATGTGTTGTGTGCCCTATGTGTATATTTACAAAGTGTATAGTGCAAAACTAGTGAAGTGAGTAAGAGGAGCGACCAGCGGGGCCTCACCCAACCCGGCGGGTGTAGGTGGCACGCCCGCCCCCCAGCACCCCCCCACCCCCACCCGCCCCCCACCCCACCCATCTGGCACCACGATAGGCGGACAGCCAGCGCAGCAGGGCTACTGGACAGCCCACCGGCCACCGGAGCTCGCCCGGGGCGCCAGGAGTTCTACCGGAGTGGGGCAGGCCTCAAACCCCCGCCCGGCCACCGGAGCCCGACGCCCGGGCCGGGGAGGGGGAGGGGGCAGACAGGGAAGGGGGGGGGGGCGGGGAGGAGACGACAAGAAGGCGAAAGGGCGGCTGCAGGGCAGGAGGGGGGGGGGGAGGGAGGGCGACAAGGGAAAAGGATCCCGGTCCGGGAGGCAGAGGAGGATGGGCGGGGGGAGGCGAGGAGGGAGACGCGACGGGGGGAAGGGGGAGGGGAGAGGGAACCATGGGGCACACCAGAGGCCCACCCGCCCCGAACCGCACAGAGCAGAGAAGAGCAGCGGACCGCGCCGGGACGGCACCGCCCCGGGCACCAGGGAAAGCACCCCAACACCGCACCCCACAGGGGGCCCAGGGAGCGGCCAAGACGCAACCGCTACCGCAAATAACGGTTTTGGAAAGAATGTATTAACCTGACACAACCTCGATCCCGGGATCATGACAGCAGTGCATGTGGCATGGTGCACGTCACTTTCCTGATCACGCAGAGAGGAGAGAGTGAGGGGGAAATTTTCTTTGTAGGACATAACGTAACCCGGGCTGATCGGCAATGGCGGGGAGGCATTTTTCGATCATTTTTACGTGCCAGATGCATACTATGCGCCCATGCCAACCTCTGAAAATATATTTTTTAAAAACAGTCGCACCAATAATTTGTACTTTATCGATGAATTACGTTGTTGTCGTCCTCTCTGCTCTGAACAGTTTAATGGCGCTATAAACGCTTACTCTCAGTCCAACCTCGCTTTCTGATAATGTCATCTTTCTCGCAACTGTTACTATACTACAATGTTCTTGGTGCAAATCCATTGCCATGTGTGGTAAATCAGGTGCAAATTTGCTCCAAGCTGTCAGTTTTGTGGGCGTGTTTGCCCCGATATATGATTAGAGCAATATCCTTAGTGAATAGTTGGGTAACTGGCCGCAGACTGCGGGTGCAATATTTCGCACTCTTACCAGATGCAGCACATTCTTAGTGAATATACCCCTATGTGTTAAGATACCTGTAGAATCCGTTTTTGAGCTTTTACAAAGGTACATTTGAATCTTTAACATTTTACTGCATAAAGGGTCAACATGTGTAAAAAGAACAGTGAGTGAGCATGTGAACCTTAATTTACTTTAGTTGGAACATCCAGGAATGGAAAACATATCAATACTAAAGAAACCTCTCCACAGATTTTTCACCAAGCCCAATACTGGCCATCAATTCAAGGACGCATCTGTTGAGGAAGGACGCATCTGTACTTGCTCCTGGACTCGCTCGTGATTTCTAACTACTTGTTGATTTTTGCATTGGGATTTTGAGCTAAATTGTTGCTGAAGAGAATGAGAAGATAAAATTTCTCTTAAAAAACTCAATCGAATGGTCGCCGAATTACTTGAAATGAAGAGCATTGAGCCACTTCTTCAGGAAATACAGCAATTGAAGAGAGAGACACAAGAAAAACAACATCAACAACAACAACTCACAACATCACTATATGACTACTTGCAGACATTGCCAAGGCTAACTCTTGTTTATACACCTGCATTGATAATATGTATTGCTTTTCCCGTTTGAATCTAAATATTGTCTGGCTCGAATTCCGTTTGGACATTTGTTGTAACAGTCAAGGCTACATGATGAGGCTGTATTGTGGCTACAATGAATCTTCTGTCAATACGCAAAATGGGGTTGGTGGTCTGGCTCCTGGAATGCGGCTGCCGTGGGCTGGTCTTGGTAGCGCTCAGGGGTCCTCTATCAAGAACTACAAGTAGCTGGCAACAGTGGTGGCTGAGCTGATGAGTATCGAGGCAATATTGCCCGAAAGCAATGGGCAGAATGCAAGCCGTTCTACTCTTCTGGAAGCCAAAACGTGTGAAAGCTGATCCGAGGTCAGCAAAGACAGAGAAAAAATGAGCTTGCCTTGGCTGCTTGCCTGGCGGGGTGGCCCTGCTGGTGATGTCTGGGGACCGATTCACCAGTTCCAAATGACTGGGACTAGCCACAATCTACACACGGACAATCAAAATGAAATGAGCGAGGAGTGTCTGGGATAGTATGGGATGGATGGGCAACGATATGAAACAATGACTATTCTAAACAATGTATATGACTGATGCGTTTTAGTAATGGATCGATCGGGATGGGTCTCGAATAAGCCATCAGCTTCTACCCGTCAGCCCTTCTTTCGGATGT
The DNA here is from genome assembly GCF_051991245.1 of Festucalex cinctus. Lineage (NCBI taxonomy): Eukaryota > Metazoa > Chordata > Actinopteri > Syngnathiformes > Syngnathidae > Festucalex > Festucalex cinctus. The sequence continues at coordinate 4,298,838 of NC_135413.1, forward strand.
CAATGTTGCAAATGATGTGATCTGATCGATGTAAGCTGTAATGTGTCCAAAAGGAAAAAATGCATAAAACAAGCAAACAAACAAATCAATTTGATCTTTGTAAAATCCAAAACAGAAAATAATTAATGAACGTTATGGTCTTAAATATGTGCCAAATATACTCTATATTTGCTTGGGGCAACAGGAAAAAGACATGTGTTGTGGCATAGTGCAGCACAGAACATATTTTCTGTGGAATCTTTCAAATTGTGATACTAGCAGTAAATTTGGTTCAGCTACTTCTTGGACATTCCTCTTTTGAAAAAGAATGCAGGCTACTAAAAATTCAAGATGGTCTCCGTATCTGACACAGAAATATGTGTTTCAATAAATACGCACAAAACTGCCCAATACAGATGATGTATTTTCTTTTTACTGAGCTAAGATACAAATAATCCACTGAAATTACTCTAGCTAGCATGTGTGTTTACGTGGATGGCACTGAATGAATGATTGGAGTAGGTGTAGATTTTAAATCCAAACCTTAGTTGTATCCCATACCCTAATGTGCAACGTTCATGGCTTCAAGATGCCATCTGCATAAACCTGCACCTCTATTTCCAAATATAGGAGCATCTGTTTGACACACCTAAGCCAGTGCACGGAGGTTAAAAGGTGCAAGACATGGCCCCAAAACTATCAGAGCTTTTTTAAAGGCAAATTCAAGTGATAATTTTTTATTTTTTTATTTTTATTTAATTAATTAATTTATTTATTTATTTATTACAATAAAATGCGGCCATTTTGCCACTTGCTGTCGACTGAAAATGACATCACTTCAGTGGCTTAGGGCTTGGCTTACGAGCGTCACATTTCACTTGTTATCTGGGTTTGGTCATGTGATGTTTGCAATGTGACATTGTGTGATTGAATATTCCATTTGCACGGTGACCATCTTCAATTTCAAGTGGCCCACGTGCTTCCTCAAAAGGAGTATTTGTATTGTATGTTATTTGTATTTGTGCTTGCATTAAAATGTCAACCATTACAGTGTTCCCTCGTTTTCCGCTGGGGTTAGGTTCCAAAAAGTACCCGCAATAAATGAAATCCGCGATGTAGTTAGCTTTATGTTTTACATTTATTATAAATATTTTAAGGCTCTAAAACCCCTCACATGCAGTTTTATACACTTTTCTGATCGAGGATTTACATTTTCTCACATTTCCCTTTTCTTTAAACGTTCAACAAATGTTCAAACCTTCATACATTTTATAAAATAAGTACATTACTGTAAAAAAAAAAAAAAATGCATGCGAAATTGCACAAAAACAAATTTGCAATACAGCGAGACCGCGGAAAGTGAACCAACCATGTTATAGCGAAGGAACACTGTGTTTCAGTTTTCTCTACGGCACTAAGACTCAATAGTTTGTAAGTTTGGATATAATTGCACAGAGACTGTAAAGATGTCTAAGGACGGTATCATGCATCTCGCCCAAAATCATACGTTCAAACACGCAGAGTCTAGCAAAAAGTCACCCAAAATGCATACACCCGCTACCAATCAGATCTCATGAATGTATTACACTCATTGCAATAATTTAGTGTAAACTTTGTGTGTTACTTTGCTATCGATTGTTAAAAGCTGAGAGCAGGAGACAAACATTGAATGCATACATAAAATATAATATGCCCACTGGCACCCCGTTTGTGGGTGACCCTTGGCCTACAGTATTAATAAGGCCGAAATGTGTTGACAGTACTTGGAGCGTAAAATAGATTAGCATGTTAAAAGAGGAATTGTCACATTAAATGGTGGTCAAGAGCAAAGCTTAATTTCCATCCATCCATTTTCTTGACCGCTTATTCCTCACAAGGGTCGCGGGGGTTGCAGGAACCTATTTCAGCTGGCTCTGGGCAGTAGGCGGGGGACACCCTGAACTGGTTGCCAGGCAATCGCAGCAAAGGTTAATTTGTTAGTGCCAAATTGAACTTGAATTAGTTTTTTGGTTTTTGTCCTTTATTAGCAATCTACTAGGTGCAATTCTTCTCACTGTTAGTCAGCGTTTACGTCACAACAGTTCTCACCATAGTTGAACTGGCTGTTGCTCTTCTCACAGTTGATGATATTGAAACGGTAGGGAACATCAGGGACCATGTTACTGACTTCAAAATAAAACCACTGAGTGTGCTGGCAACAGTTGGCATCTGCATTCAATATTAGGTCATATTCATATCTACAGAAGGAAAGAGATTAAGTCACCACAAATAATAGATACATCAACAATAAAACCATCAGTATTTTTCTACTCTATTTCCAATAATTACGTGAATTAAATACAACTAAGTGAAGCTACCCACACAATAGAACACATTTTATAGATAGACAACACATTCATCCATCCATTATCTGGCGCTATTTATCGGGTTGTGGGGGCAGCAGCTTTAGCAGGGAAACCCAGACTTCCCTCTCCCAGCCACCTCAACCAGCAGCTCCGGTGGGATCCCAAGATGTTCCCAGGCCAGCCAAGAGACATTGGGGCATCTTCACTAAGAATGCGCTGCGTCCGGTAATAGCGCGAAATGTTGCACCCGCAGTCTGCCCCCAGTTACCCACCTATTCACTAAAGGCCTCAGTATGCTTCTGCGAGAGGCTCGCGTCGAGGCGTCACGTTGGAGCTCCGCTCGTGCGTTTGCCTTCCGACTTGTGCGCAATACACATCGGTGTCTGCTGGAGTTTCACACCAAGTCCCGCTGTCACTATGGCTGGGCCGCCACAGAGTGGCGATTCTTCTGCATTTTATGACGGATTCAGGAAGTTCAATTTAATTCAGAAACACGAAACAAAGCCGGGGGGAGAGTAAGTTCATCACCGTGGCAATTAATTATTGCCAATTTGCACCGGTGTCGGCCGTAAACTCGCCAAAACACAACAGCCGTGCGCTTAGCGAACACAGTTTTTTAATTTTTTTTTATTTTTTGTTATTGTTGTTTTCCGCCTCTCGTCCCAGGCACATATCCACATGCACAGCCGTGGTCTCCGAGCAGGGAAGTCGATTTGCGCCGCCAGTTGCCTTCACGGAAACTATTTGGGCGGGGGGCGGGGAGAGAGAGAGAAAAAAAAAAGAAAAAACGCCATCGAACGGACCAATCAGAAGCGAGCGACGCCCCGCCATCGACGTGCGTCCAAGGATTGGCGACGTGTGCACGTCGGCCGGCCACGAGCGACGCAGCACTTAAGGCCTCAGTATGCTTCTGCGAGAGGCTCGCGTCGAGGCGTCACGTTGGAGCTCCGCTCGTGCGTTTGCCTTCCGACTTGTGCGCAATACACATCGGTGTCTGCTGGAGTTTCACACCAAGTCCCGCTGTCACTATGGCTGGGCCGCCACAGAGTGGCGATTCTTCTGCATTTTATGACGGATTCAGGAAGTTCAATTTAATTCAGAAACACGAAACAAAGCCGGGGGGAGAGTAAGTTCATCACCGTGGCAATTAATTATTGCCAATTTGCACCGGTGTCGGCCGTAAACTCGCCAAAACACAACAGCCGTGCGCTTAGCGAACACAGTTTTTTATTTTTTTTTTATTTTTTGTTATTGTTGTTTTCCGCCTCTCGTCCCAGGCACATATCCACATGCACAGCCGTGGTCTCCGAGCAGGGAAGTCGATTTGCGCCGCCAGTTGCCTTCACGGAAACTATTTGGGCGGGGGGCGGGGAGAGAGAGAGAGAAAAAAAAGAAAAAACGCCATCGAACGGACCAATCAGAAGCGAGCGACGCCCCGCCATCGACGTGCGTCCAAGGATTGGCGACGTGTGCACGTCGGCCGGCCACGAGCGACGCAGCACTTAAGCCTAAAGGCCTCAGTATGCTTCTGCGAGAGGCTCGCGTCGAGGCGTCACGTTGGAGCTCCGCTCGTGCGTTTGCCTTCCGACTTGTGCGCAATACACATCGGTGTCTGCTGGAGTTTCACACCAAGTCCCGCTGTCGCTATGGCTGGGCCGCCACAGAGTGGCGATTCCTCTGCATTTTATGACGGATTCGGGAAGTTCAATTTAATTCAGAAACACGAAACAAAGCCGGGGGGAGAGTAAGTTCATCACCGTGGCAATTAATTATTGCCAATTTGCACCGGTGTCGGCCGTAAACTCGCCAAAACACAACAGCCGTGCGCTTAGCGAACACAGTTTTTTATTTTATTTTTATTTTTTTGTTATTGTTGTTTTCCGCCTCTCGTCCCAGGCACATATCCACATGCACAGCCGTGGTCTCCGAGCAGGGAAGTCGATTTGCGCCGCCAGTTGCCTTCACGGAAACTATCTGGGCGGGGGGCGGGGAGAGAGAGAGAGAAAAAAAAAAAGAAAAAACGCCATCGAACGGACCAATCAGAAGCGAGCGACGCCCCGCCATCGACGTGCGTCCAAGGATTGGCGACGTGTGCACGTCGGCCGGCCACGAGCGACGCAGCACTTAAAATTCATGGCTCGCGTCGATCATGTGATCGACGGCGCTCATCGATGCGAGAGCAAACGTGGAGGCATAAATTAGGCTTAATTTATGCCTCCACGTTTGCTATAAATTAGGCTTAATTTATGCCTCCACGTTTGCTCTCGCGTCGATGAGCGCCGTCGATCACATGATCGACGCGAGCCGGGATTTTAAGTGCTGCGTCGCTCGTGGCCGGCCGACGTGCACACGTCGCCAATCCTTGGACGCACGTCGATGGCGGGGCGTCGCTCGCTTCTGATTGGTCCGTTCGATGGCGTTTTTTCTTTTTTTTTTCTCTCTCTCTCTCCCCGCCCCCCGCCCAGATAGTTTCCGTGAAGGCAACTGGCGGCGCAAATCGACTTCCCTGCTCGGAGACCACGGCTGTGCATGTGGATATGTGCCTGGGACGAGAGGCGGAAAACAACAATAAAAAAATAAATAAAAAAACTGTGTTCGCTAAGCGCACGGCTGTTGTGTTTTGGCGAGTTTACGGCCGACACCGGTGCAAATTGGCAATAATTAATTGCCACGGTGATGAACTTACTCTCCCACCGGCTTTGTTTCGTGTTTCTGAATTAAATTGAACTTCCTGAATCCGTCATAAAATGCAGAGGAATCGCCACTCTGTGGCGGCCCAGCCATAGCGACAGCGGGACTTGGTGTGAAACTCCAGCAGACACCGATGTGTATTGCGCACAAGTCGGAAGGCAAACGCACGAGCGGAGCTCCAACGTGACGCCTCGACGCGAGCCTCTCGCAGAAGCATACTGAGGCCTTTATTAAAATTCATGGCTCGCGTCGATCATGTGATCGACGGCGCTCATCGACGCGAGAGCAAACGTGGAGGCATAAATTAGGCTTTAAAATTCATGGCTCGCGTCGATCATGTGATCGACGGCGCTCATCGACGCGAGAGCAAACGTGGAGGCATAAATTAGGCTTAAGGATATTGCTCTAATCATATAGCGGCGCCAACACGCCCACAAAAATGACAGCTTGGAGCAAATTTGCACCTGATTTACCACACATGGCAATGGATTTGCGCCAAGAACATGGTTGCTATAGTAACAGTTGCGAGAAAGATGACATTATCAGAAAGCGAGGTTGCACCGAGAGTAAGCGCTTAGAGCGCCATTATGCTATACAGAGCAGAGAGGACGACAACAGCGTCATTCATTCATAAAATAAAAATTATTGGTACGATCGTGTTTTAAAAATATATTTTCAGAGGTTGGTGTGGGCGTACAGTATGCATCTGGCACGTAAAAATGATCGTAAAATGCCTCCCCGCCATTGCCGATCAGCCCGGCCGGTGTTCTGACAAACCAGCATACCCGTCGAAGTAGCATACCTCACACATCTACGCATGCGCAGTAGGCAATTACATCATCACGCTGTCGAACTCGTCGGAGCAGCATACCTCGACTGACAAGTAAGTAAAAGTATGCAATAACTGATTATTTAGAACTGCATTTTACTTCGTTTTGTAATTATTTTATATAGTGAAAGTATTTTATTCAGAGAGTAAGTTTTGTTCTGCAGTTAGCATCGTGGATCCCTGTGCGTTATTATTATGGCACAGTGGCAGTTACATGCTTGTACTACACTTATTCAAAAACCATTTTGGGGCTTCACTCATGTGTGTTTTTTCTTCTTATTTTAAGGTGCAATGTGAATTCTGTCTGCGGTGGACACATGCTGAATGTGCAGAATAACGTTTTTAAGTGTAAAAAAAAATGCAACTTAAATTGCTGACTTGCTACAGCCATCGTAGTTTGGAATCTTTTGAGACGTAGGTTGTGTAGTTTTTGTCACTTGATGTTTTTGTACTTTTAGCAAACTGGCAACGTGTATTGTAGTTTGTACATAAAATATGTTTCATCGTCCTGCATCGGTTTTCATTTTGAATTCAACAATAAAGCTCATTTTTTTCGAGTCTTCTCAAATGTTTCTTTCAAAATTAAGCAATGGTGTTCCAACTGGCAAATTCTCTCACAGCCTGCAAAATCTGCTCAATTAAATCTAGACAATTTTCTGTCACGTAGACAACTATCATACATAATGGGTATCGCTGGAGCCAATATTTTGTTGTTTGATTATAATGTTGCCTTTTACACAAATTAGAAATGACAATTGTGTCACCTAGTGGGCAGTTCGTGTGCAAGTCATTATAATGTGCATTCAGCCTCAGTTTGGTGAGGAAACTGTCATCCGCGCCTGCATATGGTTTTTGTTTGATTTATTGACAACAGTTTGTTTTGATATATAAAAATGTTTTCGTATGACGACCCTGTGCACATAATAGCCTACACCTGAACGCAGCAGTCAGCAAAATGAACACAAGGGAATGAGACGCGAAGACTTAAATCATCTAAAAATACAGAAATTCATGCAAATCGTTTGTGGGAGCGCGTTGGCATATTGTCCTCTGAAGTTTTAATGTGGCTCTATAGTTGGCCTTATTTTTTGTTGACTAGTAAACTAAGGCAACAATGTGCTGTGGGTGCCCATTTCAGCCATCAAAACAACATACCGATGTTACAATCAGCCGTCAGAAGAGCACGCTCGTGTTAAAACTAACTATACATATGCTTCTTTGGTAGCTCTAGTGTTTTTAATATGCATCTTATTTAGCCTAATTGCAGTGTATTATTATCATTTACGGGATCGTCGTAACGTAGGAATGCTATTCTGACTACGTATGCTAGCCCGATAGAGGCAGCTGTCAGATCAGCATACGGGTATGCTGATCTGACGAGGTATGCTGATCCGACAGAACACCGGGTTACGTTATGTGTGCGACGCAAACCTTTAGTGAATAGGCCCCACAGTCTTTCCAGCGTGTCCAGGGTCATCCCCGGGGCCTCCCGCCAGTGGGACATGCTCGGAATACCTCCCCAGAGAGGCGTCCAGGAGGCATCCGAACCAGATGCCCGAGCCACCTCAACTGACAGCTCTCAACGGGATCTTGTTCTTTCAGTAACGACTCACAGCTTGTGAGCATAGGTGAGGGGAGGAATGTAGATTGACTGGTAAATTGAGATCTCCACCTTTCGGTTCAGCTGCTTCTTCACTACAATGGACAATTCAGAGTCTGAATCATAGCAGATGCTGCAACGATCCATCTTTCGACCTCCCGCTCCATCCTGCACTCACTCGTGAACAAAACCCCAAGATACTTGAACTCCTCCACATGGGGCAGGATTTCATCCCCGACCCGGAGGGCACACTCCACCCATTTCTGACTGAGAACCATCGTCTTGGATTTGGAGGTGCTGATTTTCATACCAACCACTTCACACTCAGCTGTGAATCGCTCCAATGCGAGTTGGAGCTTTAAATCATGAGTCAATTATCACTACACAGTGTTTATGTCTATTGAATAACTTTATTAGAGTGAGGGGAAAAACTCATTCATTCATACAGACTAAACGCAAACAACATTTACACCATTGACAGAATTAAATAGATTGTATTGTTCACTTTTTCCAAACATCACTTGATGTTGTTTGTATAGATTTAACATTTTTAAAGGGAATTCAGAATGTACATAATTCCGTTGTAAGATTTGCATTCCCTTTGTTTTCTCAGCTTCTAACAATGGATAGCAATAGAAAAACATACTTTGAGAGTTGCTGGTCTGCTACCTGACAACAGTCAAGGTGCTCTCTCTCATTTCTCTGCTTGCCTGCAGTGTGTGATGTGTTTTTTGTGTGGTGTGCCACACCAAATATGTAGTGTGAGTTTAATTTACCCTTGAGGGATTATAATTAGTATGATACATTCCAAAATGTGTATTAATACATATGTACACAAAATTAATACACTATTATAGTGTATTTTAGTGTCATATGGTGTTTACTGATTTTATGTTATTAACAGGGGTGCACAAAAGTGGTGCGCAGGTGCTCATGCATGCTGGAAACATTCAGATTGCAGGCATATCTGGTTCCAATCGGATTCCTCCTCAAATCTTATTTTTAGGGCTGTTTTAGCAAGTGTCCAAATCCGATCTGGTTCTGTTCAGACTGGGCCACATTATAGACCCATCTCACAGGTTGCTGTAGCAATGGCATCAAACGGCGCCGTCGCCCAACGCGTGTAGTGGTTATCATATTAGCTATCTGTGAGACTTTTTGTTGTTAGATTGCAACCCACAATGATTAAGTCCATCAAAGTAGACAGTTGGCTTGCAAACTTGTAGGCAAATCTTTAAAGTACTGCAATATTTGGCAAATTCATCAAATCCACCTACTGACCATACTGAGAAGACTGTCGTGTTTTAATCTGAAATGTTAGCAAATTCAGCAACACGAATCAGCCTGGGACTGATTTACACTGGTACAGTACTAAGTTGGGACACTGAATCTCATTTATTGTAAACACAATTTGATTTATTAGTTTCGTTTTGAATAAAATGCATAAAGAAATATCAAACACATAGGCCTACATAAATATTGATATTAATAAACAGAAATACCTGAAACAAGAAATAATGTTATATAAATAAAAGTTTAATAAAAAAAATAATAATAAAAAAAAAAAAAAAAAAAGAATAATTCTGTCAGAAATTACGTAAAAATGTGTAAAAGTGTAAATGAAAACGGTTGCTTGGAAAAATCTGAACAATCCACAGCAATCCAAACATTTTGCTCTATATTCAGAGAGAGAGAGAGAAAATAGGATGACACTGTTACATTTAACCGTATGAGTAAATCTCTCTTGCTCGCTCGCGCTCTCTCGCTCTCTCACCCTCTCTCTGTCTCGGGGCCCCTTGATAGTCACGGGGCCCTAAACAGCCGCATAGCTGCATTATGCCTTGGGCCGGCCCTGTTCAAGCCTGTCTCTGTGCAGTTGCATCATGTGCTTATATCACATCTGTGCATACAGTAATATGCAACGGTTCGTCTTTATAAAATCTTTAGCTAGAAGGCTATAAGGCACAAATGATGACAAGAGTTGCCGTTTAATGCTAGTTTCACATTTAAAGCCAAAACATTTTTACATCACCTTCAATTCAGTGTATCTTTGTTGCAGTGGTTTGGTTACGGTCAAAGTACACTAAACAAATGTGCATGGCTGATGCCTTCCCTTCAGAAATATCAATATTGGACAATGATACCTTGTAAAAGCTAAAGTACCTGTCAAAATAAAGTATTTTGCTTGTCTGTGTAATAATAGTAATACAGGAACAACTATTTTTTTCTTTTTAAACATTATGACCACAATAATTCCTAAGCGGCCATGTCTCTCACATAATTTCCATGTCAACCGGGGTTTTGAAAGGGGGTGCAGTATTTTAAAAATAATATTGAATACTAAAGGTTTTCATTCATCAATCAGTTTGATTGAATGCCTATCACTAGCAGGCATTCAGTATTTTCTTCTGAAGTCACATCTTCTGAGAACTGTCTGAAAGGATTGCAATGATCTTCTCTTTAGCTTTTTCAAATTTATTACCATTAGAAATGTGGGCATACCTGCGAACCTGGATAGCCTTTCTCAAGTTACCACTTTCAAAACTGGAAAAGAATCTCAAAGAGTCCGGCTTGTCAGGTGGAAACTGTAAACTACAAGAAACAAAATAACACTGAAAGAAATCTTTTTTATTTTTTATTTTTTATTTAATTTTTTTACTTAAGCATTGACCAACAAATAAATTAATCTTTTCAAATGCGTCACTTACATACAAATATAGCCTTACCAAACAGGAAAAATACTTAATTCTTGTAGCCATGTATTGTTAACTTACCAGTCATCTTCCAAATCAAAGACCACATGATTGATGATGTCAGTACTCAAGAAACGTTCGATATCTTCAAGCACTTTCTGCCTGTCAAAACAAGAATTAAAAGTCATGCAAATATATTGAAAATTAAGAAATAAAATCCCCCACCCACCCAGAAAAAAAGAATATATATATATATATAGACATATCTATTATCTATCTATTAACACGCATAGACACATACAGTATACTAGGTAATAGCCAATGGCAGAGCAGCTCGAAGTATGTTGCGTTCAGTAAACTCTGGGAGCTGCGAATAGCAGCCCACACTGTATTTTTCGTATCCTGAAACTTCTTTCATAACAAGAGGCAATATTTTCATGTTGAGGAGTTTCGTAACTTGAAAATTTCGTATGAAGGGAAGTAGAGGTACCACTGTACCTGCAATTGGTTGGCAACCAGTTCAGGGTGTACCCCGCCTACTACCCGAAGCCAGCTGGGATAGGCTCCAGCACCCCTGCGACCCTTGTGACAAATAAGCGGTTAAGAAAATGGATATATATATATATATATATATATATATATATATATATATATATATATATATATATATATATATATATACGAAAAAAGAAAGCAGAAGAAAAAGGGAAATAATTGTAGTGCTACAGCCTGTTGACCACTAGGAATTGACCACAATCTGTCCGCTCAGTTTTTACCACATAAAATGGCAGATCTCCCTGGAAAAATAGAGGCCATTAGACTGCAACTACTAATGTGTTAGCTACACACGAATGGGGGAATTTGTACTTCTGAGACAGAATATTAAACGCCCCTCTTCCTGAAATTCTTCAGCTCAACAAGGCAGATGAATCAAGGACGCATCTGTTGAGCAAGGGTGCATCTCTACTTGCTCCTGCACTCACTTCAGATTCTAACTACTTGTTGATTTTTGCGTTGTGATTTTTAACTACTTTGTTGCAGAATGCCTGGCGGAAAAAGAGCTGACGAGAATGAGAAGATAAAATCTTCTCTTAAAAAACTCAGTGGAATGGTCGCCGAATTACTTGAAATGAAGAAGAGTATTGAGCCACTTCTTCAAGAAATACAGCAATTGAAGACAGAGACACAGGAAAAAGATCGACACATTGTTGCCTTGGAACAAAAAGTGGATGATTTGGAACAGAATCTTAGTATTAACGATGTGATAGTCACCGGTATCAAGATCAAGCAGCGCCGTGGCCCTTCGGTGAGAGCTGCGGCTGGCACAAGCACGGAAAATTCTGACCAATCTTCAGGGAACCAATCTGTGGAACAGCAAGTGACACTTCAACTCAGAGATTTGGGATTAACTGCTGATCCTGCGCACATTCAGATGTGCTTTTCGCTTCCAACTGGAGGGACACGACCACCGGCAGTTCTGATCAGGTTTGTTTACAGAAAGAAAAAGATTGCTCTACTGAGAGACCGTCACAAACTTCGTGCTAAACGCATCTACATCAACGAAAATCTCACTAAACGAAATGCTGACATCGCCAAAAAGGCACGACAAATGAGAAAGAATGGACTTATCGAAAGCACGTGAACAAAAGACTGACAAATTTTTATTCAAAATAAAGATAACTCTGGTCAACAAAAAACACGAATCATGAAAAGAGCGGAAGAATTGGCAGCGCTTGGAGATAACAGTAATTCACAATATCACAACAACAACAACAACATCACTAATTACCCAAAGCTGGAGTTGTATATGACTACTTCCTGACATTGCAAGGCTAACTCTTGTTTATACACCTACATTGATAACATGTTTTGCTGTTCCCGTTTGAATAAAAAAAAAATATATATATATAATATTCATACATTGCAGTAAATAACCAATACAAAATAAATGTACATCAATCTAACATTCAAGCATATACATGTATTCAATATAATAACACATTATAATAGAATGAGAACACATAACTTAACAGGGCCGATCTACTCTTCTGGAAACCACAACATGTGTGAAAGCTGATCCAAGGTCAGCGAAGACGCTACTCGTGAAGGAGAAGAATTGCGCTTGCCTTGGCTTGCTTGCCTGGCGGGGTTTGCCTGCTGGTGGCGTCTGGGAACCGACACCAGTTCCAAATGACTGGGACTAGCCACAATCTACACACGGACATTCAAGATGAACTGAGTGAGCAGTGTCTGGGATAGTATGGGATGAATAACGATAAAAATTAATGACTATTCTAAATAATGTATATGACTGATGCGTAATGTGTATAGTCTGGGTCGATGGGGAGTTGTCTCAAATGAGCCATCAGTTTCTACCCGTCAGCCCTTCTTTCGGATGTCAATGTTGCAAATGATGTGATCTGATCGATGTACGCTGTAATATGTCCAAAAGGAAAAAAATTAATAAACCAAACCAAACCAAACCAATCTACAAGCCCGTTGTGGAATTCATCTTCTATTCATAAGCACTAGGGATGTAACGACAACAGCAATTTAGTGATATTGTGATAAAAAGTCCAGTGTAGTTCCAGCACCATCTGGCGGTTAGTAGAGTTTCATTTTAATTAGGCATGTTTTGTCTATGATCCATCCAGTCATTCGGGGGCGGAAGCCCATCCCAGCTTACTTTAGCCAACACTGTATGACACCATTTGCCAGTCTTTCAAGTACAAAGTACAAAGTCCCAGAGACCCATTTACGGACTGAAAAAAGTATCTGAGTGAACTACGACAACATCAATGTTCATATTCTATGTCAACGTACCTCTGTATGTTGGGCCTGCGGGGAGCCATTTGTTCATTTCGTGGTGGTGGGACCTGACCCCAAAAATCAGGGAAAGCAAGCGTGCTGAATCCTGGGACAGATTTTGTTTTGATGGCTGCAGCACGGTACATACTGGGTTCATGGTAAGGGATGTCAAGACCATGTCTGTGGATTAAATTGTCTATTATGGTAAAGTTGTAAGATTTTCCATTTCTCTCATTTTTATCCTTCTGCTCATCATGTGTCATATGTGAGTTGGCTTCTCCCCTAGGATGAGAAAACAAGTGGCAGTGGTTACAAATAAAACAGCAAATCTACCCAAAAAAATAAATAGAATAAAACAGATGAGTCGACAGTAATTCAAAAATATAATGAATAAAAAAAAAAGACCATATTTAAAAAAATTTTTTTTAAGGCTACTTTGTAAGCAAAAAGCAGAGTACCAATGGATGTCGTTAAAGGAGTCCTATTATATTTTTTCTTCACATTTGTAAACGGTGTATTGATACCATGTCTGTGACCCCACAAATAAAGAATCATACTAAACCTTTCACCTTATTTTTCTTGACTCGCTGAAATCCCTAGCTCTTGTAAAATGACTGATTTCTCGATAAAAACCCTGCCCCTTCTGCGATCATCATGAAAAGATCATTTATCATTCGAAAGCCTCAAAAGTAAAAATATAATTGTAATTTAGCAGAAACAGTACTGGTACGCCTATTTGAAGACTTTACTTCGATGGGTGACCAACTTTATGTACGGTATTTTATCAATCCATCCATGATCTGAACCTCTTACATTACAGGGAAAAGTTTTATCATACATCTGTATAGATCTTTATTTATTATTTGAGATGATAAATAGTCAGAACCCACAAAGAAAAAAAAATACCAATGACTTCCAGCTTACCTTGTCTCTCTGGCCTTGTTTCCACCTTCAGATCTTGTGTTCAGGATACCAGAGTGACTGTAGAAATCTTTTACCTTTAATAGGCAAGCAGCTATATATTGGACAAACAAAATGCAGGATGGACATGTTAAGATTATTAGGTGAATTAAAATGTATTTTGTACATATCTTTTTCTGTAAAAATATGGCATGAAGGTAGAGTAACTAATTACTTGTTACACAGTAGCCATTGTGACACCTGCATTAGTAAACTCAGCAAATTCAAGGTAATGAAATTAAATAAATACAGCAATAATAATTATGTTCTAATGTGTAATATAGATCACAATTCACACAAGATAGTCTATATTTGATTTTAGAGCATAAAGATGATAACTACTGGAATTACAGTATGTCTATGATGACACCAAAACAATTTAAGTGTACTTGAATTTTTTTAACAGAAGGTCAGTTTGACACCTTCAAGCAGCCCGAAACATCACTTCGCCACCTGCTTGATGAAATGCCAAATATGTCACTGTTTGGCTTATATTGTTGTGTTCTGGAGTCGGATCCCAAAGCGCAGACACAAATGAGGTTTTCACAATTATTTATTCACATCAAAAGGTGGGAAACAACGAAAGCTGCACAGATGGCAATAATCTGGCAAAACACACAAGGCTGTATTGTGTGTTTGTACTGTGTCGATCTGATTGATTGTAGCAAGTAAAGGACTAAAGAATGACATCATAGGTCCAGACATCACCTAAAGGATTAAAGATTGACATCACATAGCCTAAAACTAGTTGAAACTAGATGATGGTTACATCACTTCAAAACAAACACTTGACCTCCAACTTAACAGGTCATGAACTCAAACTCACACTTAACCCAGGCGTGACCCCAGACATGACACATATATTTGTAAATGTGACTCAAAAATGCTTCACCTTCACCAGCCATGAACATCACCACACGTCAACAATCCACTGAACAAGTAGAGCTCCTTCTATCTCTTCACATGACATTAACCAGTTCTCATCCCTAAAAGTTTCTCCTTGTGAAACTGGTTACTGTGTGCAGGACAACAAGTCATTAAAGGGTACAAATCTCATCTCCAGAGCGTCATATTTGTTGCCTTGTTTGAGCATCTACCTCCAGTTCTTACAAACAAAAACAACAATCTCACTACACCTCTGTAGAGTCACGCCAGTGGGAATTGGGATTGTTGCAACTTGGAGCAAACTAATTGAAAGGCATCGGAAGAAACAGGATGTTGTAATATGACGAAATACAATCAGGTCTAACACTTGTCAACAATTACTTTCAAGCAGACGGCATCTTGAGAATGTTATGGTATAATTCCACTAGGGCTGGGTATTGCCACCAACCTCAAGATACGATACGTATCACGATACAGGGGTCACGATACGATACGCATCGCGATATAAATGTATCCCAATACATCATCTTAAAGGCGATACGGATCCCGATATTTTACATTAATTTACTTGCATTTTCTGCGATTGGCTGGCAACCAGTCCAGGGTGTCCCCCGCCTTCTGCCCAGAGCCAGCTGAGATAGGCGCCAGCACCCCCCGCGACCCTTGTGAGGAATAAGCGGCCAAGAAAATGGATGGATGGATTTACTTGCATTTTATAATAAAAGTCATATGTATACCTAAAGGATATGTTTATTATGCTGGATGACAAAATTATTTTTGTTCGTAGCTCTTCTGATTACCACCAAGCGGCATGCCTGGTCTAAATGTGCACGCCCTACAGAGCAAGGAGCAGTTTTCACAAACACACCGGGAATATTTATTAATAGGCATTTGTCGATATGATCAAAAATCTCAAAGTATTAAAATTACAGCTCTAAAAATGTGCTTATTTGAAATATTTGGGGAAATAAAAACGACATTTTTTTTCATGTAACACATTCTATTTCATTTCTTAAACAAAATATAGGAACATTGGTACATTAAGACACGTGCCATGTTAAGTTTATAAGTAAATAAACGTTGATATTCTTCCTCTGCTTTCATTTTTCTTAGTAAGATACAGTGTCCAATACCGGTGAGCTATATTTGCATTAATTGAAAGTAATTAACTTAAAAGACGCTGCTGGTTTTTGTTTTTTAGGTACAATGCAAGCTGCAAAGGCAAACATTAAATGCCTATTTAAAGTTAATATCGCAATAAATATCGTTATATATCGTTAATAAAGCAATATCGATTCTGACGCCTGCGTATCGATACGTGTATTGTAATGAGGCCCGCAACGATATTATTGCCGTATCGATTTTTTGAGCACACCCCTAAATTCCACCCACTTTTTAACAGCTTGTTTTACTTCTTTATCTATAACTACTGGCCACTGTAATCACAGCCTAACCTGATTTGGCTTGACCTGGTGCGCTCTTCTCTTCCTGTGAGAGAACCTCAGTAGTGAAGGAGTGTAGAAGTAAACTGTTGCAATGCCCAGTTTCGTCGTCAGATGAAGATGATGAACTCTCTTGTGAACTCAAATCCAGCTCCTCCTGTATGACACAAATGTTTAATGCTTAGTGCTATAGGCTACATGAAGAAAATTTAGTTTTTTTGGTCACAATTCCTGCAATTACTGATAATTACTAATCGTCAAAAGTGTAAATGTTTGCTTCTGTGTTTTATGTTTAGCTTCTGAGTGGGGTCATAACCAACTGCCTGATATAATGGCTGAGTGTCTATTCAATCTAAAAATGCTTTAACAGTGACTCAGCCAGACAATGTCAATAGTTTAAAGTTAGACCGTGCAGGAAGGCTGGACCTATATGGCGTTAGATTTGTGCCACAATTCCGTGCGTAACAAAATGTGTTTCGTACGTACAAAATGTGTTTCGTACGTACCAAAAATGTGTTTCGTACGTACCAAAAATGTGTTTCGTACGTACAAAATGTGTTTCGTACGTACAAAATCTGTTTCGTGCGTACAAAACAGTCCTCGCGCACGCTTGCTTCGTCTCTCCTCAACACGTACGAAACTTTGATTTACGCTTGCGATGCAAGGGTCGAGGCGTGATATTTGTGCCACAATTCTTAACCAATCAGGAGTCGGACAGGAAAGCAAATCCTGATTGGCTGTTTAATATCCAATCAGGCAGAACTTTGACAACGTGTCGTCACGCCGCGTTGCATCATGGGCGCTTCTTCGATTTTTTATTTTTTTTATTTTTTTTATTTTTTACTAGCACTCGGTGCTTTCCTGTTTGTATTTTATCTGCATTTCTGCTGACTTTTATTTACTTAACAAAAGTTTTGTTATATTACGGGGTGAAGCATACTTCTCGTATGAATAGGAATGAAAAGCAGGTGCGTTTAAGAAAACTTTGATATGTATGAAATGGAGACTATAGTGGTGATGAGGGGGGAAAGTAACGTAATGAAGCACTTGCTTTGAGGCTCCTCTAGATGGTGCTCATGGCTTAAACATAACAGCTAGTGCAATGGAAATGTATTAAATTTCCACTGCATCTGTTCAACCAAAAATGCCATCTCAAAGAATCGAAAAAAAAACACATATATATATATATATATATAATGTGCTTCTTCAAGTGTGATTTGTCCATGACTAGTAGAACATATGGATGAAATGTAGAACTTAGAGATATAAAGCTATTTCATCACAATGTGACAATTTCTTTATAAGGCAATTTTTGTTCAATTCCAGAATCATTCTCGCTGCTATGCATTATAATGAAAATGCTGGGAGACCACAGAAAGTGACGAAGGAAGGAATACACTCCTACTGCATCGTTTATCCCAAATATAAGAGTGGTGGCTATTCTCTGAGAAAGATATTGGTGGATGAAACTTATGGTAAGTTATGAAACAAAAACACTTCCAGGCAGATGCATTACTGAGTGTAACCCATATGTCACCCAAATATTTATCATCCCAATTTTTTATTTTTTTTGTAGACTATGTGACTGACTGCCTTTCAGAGGCGATGAAAGTGATTGACGTTCCAAATAAGTACAAAACCGAATGATGTGGTAGTCGAGCCACAATTTCTTACAGCAGCAGTGAACAGACCGGACAAGTCAAATGTTATTGCTGAGCACCATACGAGATTCCTCAGGAAATAAAGAATCATATTCCTTGTATTAAGTTGTCCTCATTTGTTTATTCTTATTATGATGCAACCAGTACAAATCACAGTTCTGGAACATTTCTCTGTGAAACACGAAACCCTTTGAATACAGCTGACTCCTCTTCTCCTGGTGGTGGAAAATGTGCCCTGATACAAGACATTGCAACATGCTGGGAGCAGAACACGGTTGTCCAGACCAAGAAACTTCCAGCACCAGCGCACCAATTGTCTGTCGGCAATATGTCTATACTTGGCATCCTGTGGCCCATCAAATGCCTTGCCTTTGTACTGCTGCTTGTAGGTCATCCATGCCACCTATAATCCATATGGGTTCAGGCACACAGCATTGAATCCAGGATGATCAGTGATGCAGTCCAGTACCTGATTGAAGTGTTCCTCTCCTTGTAGACGTAGTCACTACTTCTTGAATTTCATGGCAGCAAACACATTCTACAGCTGTAGGCATTTGCTGGCAATTACCACAAGTACGCCTGAAATTTATATAAAAAAAAAAAAGTAAAATACTGAGCGATGACACCATGAGCAGAAATGTTATTGAACAAGTGTATTGCTATACCAATCAGTCAATAATTCTGTTTATGAAAACATTTGTTTCAAAATATACAAGTACGTGGACGGAATCATGTACAAAAGTAAGAAATAGTCATTGATAAATCTCTCAAGTACAAGTAAAAAAAATAAAAATTGCTGAAAAGAATACTCAAGTACTGAGTAACTGCTTTAAAAACAGTCTGATTTATTTATTTATTTTTAAATGTCATCAGACAAAAATATAAAATTATGTGCAAATGCTGGCATCTTCAAATCATAAAAAAATACCACTGCCTATATATCTTACCCATCTTGTAATTTCGACGGGTCTTGACTCCATTCCATGTCAGGTGTCTGGGCGCATTATCAGCATCCTGATTAGCATTTGGCTCGTACATGTAAAGTCCAACGTATAAAATGCCAACCTCCTCCTCTTCCTCCAACTCTTTAAAAACTTGGTTCTCCTCATTTTCGCTCAACCTATCGCTGACATCGCTGTCTGAATCGACGTTTGAGTGGCTTTGTATAGCGTCTGTATGGAGCGCTGCCATCGCTGTTCCCGGTGTGACGTATCACTTCCGGGTTTGTCGCCCGCCAGGCTCGAACTTCGGAAAAGCGATTATTTCGTCAAATATATAACATATAAATTATTTTTTCATACTTTATTTGTTGGACAGTGTTTCAATGCTTCAATTGTGACCCTATATGGTATTTTATGAAATTACTTCACATTTGGCCTTTAATAGACCGCAGTCTAGTGCAGCAGATGGGCATCGACCTCCTGCCACTATCGGCCCCCATTAAAGCCCGGGCCCTCAACGGACAGCTACTCTTTATCATAAACCAAGAGACAGTTCCAGTCTCCCTCACACTGTCAGGTAACCACCTCGAGGTCACCAGTTTTTATGTATTTGATAATTTACAAGTTCCCTTAGTGCTTGGTATGCCTTGGCTAAAGATCCACAACCCCGACATTGATTGGCCAAGAGGCAAGAGCACTTCCTGGAGTGACTTCTGCCACCAGAACTGTTTTGGGTCAGCTGCTGGAACCTCCAGTAGCCCAAATCAACAAGTGCAATCAGACCTAACTCGCGTTCCTACTTATCATGACCTCGCGCCTGTGTTCAGTAAACATTGTGCCACTTCTTTGCCCCCACATAGACCATATGATTGCGCCATTAACCTCAAGCCCGGTGCACCACTCCCCAGTGGTCAACTGTTCAATATCGCTCGGCAGGAACGACAAGTTATGGAGGACTACATATCCGAATCATTGGCTGCAGGAATCATCCGACCATCTTCTTCGCCTGTTGGAGCAGGCTTCTTTTTTGTAGACAAGAAGGACAAGACACTGCGTCCTTGTGTGGACTACAGAGGACTTAACAGTATTACAATAAAAAACGATATCCGTTACCCCTTATTGACTCTGCTTTTACTCCACTCCATGGTGCTACTTTCTTCACCAAGCTTGACCTTCGCCAAGCCGACCACCTGGTCCGCATCAAGGAGGGGGACGAGTGGAAGACCGCCTTCAACACCCATCGCAGCCACTATGAGTATCTGGTCATGCCGTTTGGTCTCACAAATGCCCCTGCAGTCTTCCAGGCATTTGTTAATGATGTCCTGAGGGACATGATAGGTGTGTTTGTGTTCGTGTATCTAGATGACATTTTTGTATTTTCCAGTTCCCTGGCTGAACATGAGCAACATGTGCGGCGAGTTCTTCAGAGGCTTCTTGAGAACAAACTATATGTCAAACCTGAGAAGTGTGAGTTCCACGTCCCCAAGACAACCTTTCTGGGGTACGTCATAGCCAAGGGGGAGCTTCAAATGGACCCAGCTAAGGTGACCGCAGTAGCCAATTGGCCCACACCCTGCTCCCGTAAGCAGTTGCAGCGTTTTCTTGGGTTTGAAAACTTTTACCGTAGATTCATAAGGAACTACAGCCGTGTGGCCGCCACTCTCACGGCCCTCACATCCTCCCTAAAGTCCTTCCGGTGGTCCAGCGATGCTGACATGGCCTTCAAGGAACTGAAGAAGCGTTTTGTTTCGGCTCCCATCCTGGTCCACCCTGATCCCACCCGGCAATTCATTGTTGAGGTGGACGCCTCAGACGTGGGTGTGGGCGCTGTGTTATCGCAGCGAGCGGAATTGGACAGTAAGCTGCATCCTTGCGCATTCTTTTCGCGGACGCTATCCCCAGCCGAACGCAATTACAGCATTGGAGACAAGGAACTCTTGGCGGTCAAGCTTGCCCTTGGGGAATGGCGACACCTTCTGGAGGGAGCGGACCAGCCATTCATTGTTTGGACGGACCATCGAAACCTTGAATACATCCGATCAGCTAAACGCCTGAACTCAAGGCAGGCAAGGTGGGCATTATTCTTCGACCGATTTACATTTACATTGTCCTATCGCCCAGGTTCCCAAAATGTCAAGCCTGATGCACTGCCCCGCCAATTCACACCAGATAGCGGGGAGTTTGAGTCAGAACCCATCTTGTCTCCTACTTGCTTTGTGGCGTCACTCACCTGGGAGTTTGAGTCTGTGGTGAAGAGGGCCCAGCAGGGACAACCTGACCAAGATGGGGGGGCCCAGTGACCGCATGTTTGTTCCTGCCTCTGTCCGTGCCCAGGTCCTTGAGTGGGGACATTCGTCACGTCTAACCTGTCACCCTGGAATCCGCCGGATGTTGGCATTCCTCCGACAGCGCTTCTGGTGGCCCTCAATGGATGAAGACACAAGAGCTTTTGTCTCAGCCTGTATGGTGTGTGTGCTCGGAGTAAGACTTCCTCAAAACCCACCTCCGGTTTACTCCCTCCACTCCCCATCCCCAGCCGCCCTTGGTCGCACATCGCGGTAGACTTTGTCACCGGCCTCCCTCCCTCAGAAGGTAATACCGTCATCCTTACCATTTTGGACCGATTTTCCAAAGCTGCTCACTTCCTTGCCCTGCCAAAGCTTCCGTCAGCGAAAGAGACTGCTGTGCTTCTGATAAACAACGTATTTCGTTTGCATGGAATCCCCTCTGATATTGTGTCCGACAGGGGCCCCCAATTTACCTCAAGTCTAGAGAGCCTTCTGCACAGGTCTGGGCATCGGTGTGAGCTTATCCTCTGGGTACCATCCACAGACGAATGGGCAAGCAGAACGGGCCAACCAGCAATTGGGGTCTGCCCTTCGTTGTATGACCCAGGCTAACCCGGCTACTTGGAGCGCTCAGCTTGCATGGGTCGAGTATGCGCACAACACTCTGCCTAATTCCTCCCTGGGCATGTCTCCATTTCAGTGCTCCTTGGGCTATCAACCCCCATTGTTTCCCTCTCAGGAGGCGGATTGCGCTGTCCCGTCAATCACGAGCCAGGTGCGCAAGGTCCTGGAAGTTGGCACGTGCTGCGCTGCTCCGTGCTACAGCGAGGTGGCAGGTCTAGGCCAATCGCCGTCGCACTCCTGCGCCGGTCTACAGTGTTGGTCAGAAGGTTTGGCTCAGCTCTCATACCCTTCCACTCAAGGTGGAGTCCAAGAAACTGGCGCCTCGCTTCATTGGCCCCTTTGAGATCATTGCCCTGGTGAACCCTTGTTCGGTCCGTCTCAACCTTCCTGCCTCTCTTCGGGTTCACCCTACCTTCCATGTGTCCCAGGTCAAGCCTGTGTCTTCTTGTCCCCTGTGCCGCCCCCTCCTCCACCCCTTGTGATCGACGGGCATCCCGCCTACTCTGTTCGGAGGCTTCTGGACGTACGGCGTCGGGGCCGTGGCCTCCAGTACCTCGTGGACTGGGAGGGCTATGGGCCGGAGGAGCCTAGCTGGGTCCCCGCCCGGCAGGTGTTGTGCAAGTCGCTCATCCGCGACTTTCATCGTCGGCATCCTGGTCGCCTGGGTCGTGCGCCAGGGGGCGCCCGTCGGGGGGGGGAGTGCTGTCAGGTCTCCTGACTCTGCCCCTTGAGCGTGTTAGTGTGGGTGTGTCCCTCAGCAGGATTGGAGCGGCGAGTGGAGCTGGGACCAGGTGCAAGCAATCATCTCCATCAAGTGCTGTGTATTTAAGCTGGTCCCCAACTCCACCTCGTCGCCAGATCAACACACTCCGTAAAGAGTTCGTGCTTCTAGCTATCTAGTCATTTGTTTCGTGCCTATTGCATTTGACTTACCTGATCTCTGCTTCCCCCAGTTGTGTACCCTGCCGCTTGCCTGCCTAGACTCCCTCCGCTTCTGGCCTTGCTCGTCAATCAGCAAATCGTTCCTTGGACTGCTACCTTCAACAGCGCCTTCTGTTTAATAAATCCTCATCACCCCATTCACCTATTGTCTCTCTCTGCATTTGGGTCCTCCACTACCCGAATCGTGACAGTACATGCAGACTTTATATGAATTCCTTAGTAGGCCTACTGAATGTCAACAGACTGAGCAAAATAATTGCAATTTACCGGTAAGGACAGTTTACCTGCTAGCTTTTACAGTAATTTATTAGGGATGTAACAATAATGGCGATATCGCGATATTAAAACTAGGGATGTTCGATACCACTTTTTTCAGACCGATACCAATACTCAGACCCTCAGTACTCACCCATAACAACTGCTGATACCAGTAGTACATTTTGACAAATAAAAAAAAAAAATCACTAAAAGATATTTTTAAACAAATATATTCCCTTAAATTTTGACAAAAAAACAGCACAGTCACTCTTCAATAGTCTTAACGCTCAAAATAAAACACAAAAATCGTCTTTTAGTTTAAGATTCACAATTTTGAAGTATTTCCAAACCGGTGAAGTTTTGGTGAAAAACTGCTGCAAGCTAGTGCCAGTTACAGGCAAGGAGGACTCACTTAACATCTTCCCCCTCTGCCATCGGTCGCTTGTACTCGTCTGCATCACGAGTACTTGAAAGAAGGCTGGTATCGGCCCGATACCCGATACCTGGTATCGGTACGTGTCCATCCCTAATTAAAACTGCCACATTTATCGTTGTCATTAAAAGCAGCACATCTGTTAAAAATGCCAGGTTAAGTTCCATTTGTGCAGTTCCAACACCCTCTGGTGGTTTTAGTTTATTAGTGCAGTTTAATTTGAATTAGGCATGTTTTGGCCACCTACTTAAGACTTATAAGACTCATGCTAATGTAACAGATGAAAAGGGTATTGTTGCATCCCTTAAATTTATCCTATTCTTTATTAAGCAAATGTGTAATAATATGACAGTTCAATTTATTTTTAAGAGAAAACACATTTGTCCATATTTGTTATTTGACCCTTGTGAGGAATAAGTGGTCAAGAAAATGGATGGATATTTGTACGCAGTCAGTGCATATACTTTTCAGTTATTGGACAATTCTCTCTATAAGTGTGCTGGACTTGACTGTGCAATGGCAGAGTCACACTCTGAAAAACAGTACCAGGAAGTCATTTGAGAGTTCAGGAAAGAGACGACTGTATTGCGGCAGGAGTTCTTTGGGTCTGTCTGCGGCAGGTCGAAGGCAAAGTTTGTTCAAGTCAGTCTCCAAGTCGTCATCCTGTGAAAAGAAACATTCTTTATCAAATATAACTCTACATTTGTGCTTCTTCATATTTACTAAAACATTTGTAAATAGTGCATGCATTATACTTAGTAATTTACATTCATGTATGTCTTATTGAGGCATGGCATTTTCAATAGATTATTACAATTACGACTTTTAATATTGTTGTTGTTGTCTTTATTATTGTTAATATTAATATTTTACAGCTTGTGGCTGGCTGGTGACCAGTTCAGGGTGTACCCCGCCTACTGCCCGAAGCTAGCTGGGATAGTCTCCAGCACACCTGTGACCCAAGTGAGGATAAGCGGTTCAGGAAAGGGATGGATGGATTTAGTATTATAATATGGAATAAGCACTATATTCACAGTGGATAATATCCACTGTAGTTCTCTGCTGAGTTCCAATAAGGATTTAAAAGCTACATTATTGAAAGAACTCATACTAATTTGATACTTTGAGTAACTTATGTACAATATTAAATAACCAAAACTAAGTAATTCAGTTCAGATGATATTAGTATCCTGATTTATCTGGGATATTTAAATGTATTATTAAAATTTTATAGTGTGGTATGTTTGCACCGAGGCAAATCAAAATTTGATGGATAGAGAAAGAGATCATTTTTGTGAATAAACAAATTCTACATGAATTTCATTGTTAATCTTTGTTATGTCTGTGCGTGAGTTTTTTGTAATGTAGTCCTACAATTACCCAAGAAAGTCTAACCTAGAACACTGCTCAGTGAGAAGATACAGTACACGAAAGAAAATCACAAAAAAAGTTTGACGACACTAGTTTAAAAAAAAATAAAAAATCAACTGACTTTATCCTATACTTTAATTTTGCACATTTGATGCTCGAAAGATTCATATTGGCAGCAGCAGGTGAAAAGAACTCAGTGATGTCTATAGTTTAGTGTAAGTACAAAGATTTTTTTTGTGCATGTATGGACTTCCTGGCCTATGTCTGCATGTTCAATAACACAATAGGAAAAGCATCTCCCTAAGAAACTATCATATGTATTTTAATTTAAAAAAAAAAAATCTTTTCTGTAGAGCAATGAGAGTTATTATTATTATTATTATTATTATTATTATTATTATTATTATTTAAGTAAAAGAAGTGGAAACATCCATATCAATTATCATAAAGCCCCTAAACGTACATAGTCTTTACTCTGAGCCTCTTGGCAATCTTCCTCCACCTCATCATCATCATCATCATCACCACCAATCTCACCATTGCTCTCATCTTTAAAAACAAACAAAACAAAACCAAACATCAAAAGAAAAGTATGAATGAGGTGGTACTACATAACAAGATTCATGACAAATGGGACAGTAATAAAATAGAATTTGTGCAAAGAAATAGTTGCTGTTAATATCTCCATCCAAATCCTGCCCATTTGCAACAACAAACAATATTAACTACACATAAATGATATTTTTCAACTGTTAGGCCATTCTTCAAAGATTGGAACAACAGTCGTCACCATTGTGTCTTTACCTGCAACCGTATCAAGAACATCCTGTTGCGTTCCAGGCAAGGGGAAGCTGTATGCGGACTGATCTGATGTCAGTGGCAGACGGGTTTTTGGCAGGCACCATCTCATCAGCTGAACAGAGGACTCTACGAGCGACTCCTGACATTTATTTGACAAGCACGCCTGCAAAAATACAAACACTCAAAAACACTAATAATGGGACAAACCAACATTACATTTCATTTGAAAATTCACTCATTCACTGGTTCACTCTTCCAACCAGTCATCAATAGCCTCTTTTATGCTGGAATGTGGTGTGAAAGTGGGCGTTCTCTGTATTGCTATTGGATGTATGATGAACTCACACACTGTGCCATAATGCTCCCATATGTGAGATCCACGTCCAATAACTCAGTGCTTGAATTGTGCTTGAAACTGATTTGGGAGTCAGGACATCATAGCACCTATTTTTCAGGTTCCAAAAATCCCCCAAATTTTCAAAATTACACATTTTCTATGTCAAAATCCCCAAATCAACAACAACAACAAATTGTGTTGGTGGTTGTTTGCCTCTGTGTGCCCTGCGATTGGCTGGCAACCAGTTCAGGGTGTACCCCACCTACTGCCCAGAGCCAGCTGAAATAGGCTCCAGCACTCCCGTGACCCTTGTGAGGAGTAAGCGGGAAAGAAAATGGATGGATGGATATATACACACAAGTTTACATCCTCCTCCCCACATTTATCAAGTGATTCAACACATTCAGGCTACTATTGTTCACATTCCAAGAATTATCACTTTTTTTCAGAATTTCATATTTAGAGCAATTTTATAATAATCAAATTAATGGACATTTATTTTAAGGGCAGAATGCAAAATTCCTATTGATTTGCCTTATTGCTTTCACAGACAAACTTTCTTTCTTGCCATGTATATTATATATACTATACTATGTATAGTATGCAAGTTGTTAGCATGTTAACATTTGATCAATTCTCATTAGAAATTGTACCCAATGAATAATTGGCATTTCTCTGTTATGTCTATTAATACTACAGCTTTTTAGTTTGGTGTTAAACTTCAACAATCCAGATTTACATCTTTTTTTTTTTTTTTTTTTTTTTTAATACTTTGTTGTCATAACTCATATTGTGGAGTGTCTTTGTTATAAGAAACCAATATAGTATACAAGTAAAATCCAAACAACATGTACAGTAACCTAAAAAAAGAATGACTAATGAGTAAAATAAGACTTGTTACCTGCGTAGTATGATAAAGAAGCCGTAAGACTCCATGGGACACTAACGTGTCTCTGCCTAGAGCACTGCGTGCAATTTTATAAAAGCAGCGTAACAGTGCCTGGAGAATGCTAATGGCAGAGTGTGACATGTCCTTCCTGTGCCATTCCTCATACAGCAGTAAGAGACCAGACACATAACCCTTGGACACTGCTGAGCA
The DNA here is from genome assembly GCF_051991245.1 of Festucalex cinctus. Lineage (NCBI taxonomy): Eukaryota > Metazoa > Chordata > Actinopteri > Syngnathiformes > Syngnathidae > Festucalex > Festucalex cinctus. The sequence continues at coordinate 4,325,825 of NC_135413.1, forward strand.
AATGTTTTCCTCTGTTGAAAACAGAAACATGGTAAAACATGGAAAATATTAGCATATTTTCTAGCAACTGATAGTTATCCTCAAATGAAGTTTGTGTGGAAAGACATCCACTGATGCAATAAAAACAATGATGGTGAATATGGCAGCATGTGTGGTGATTCTTTTTCGTGTGTGTTTTTTTTTAAACTGGATTTTAGGTTGTTGTGTTTTTGTTTTGTTTTTTTGTAACAGCTGTTTTTCATACTGATTTACTGATGATTTTACCTGAAGTTAAAATCAACGTCAATGTCAGTTTGGTCGTTTTTTTTTTTTTTTTTTGGATACTACTCAATCGGCGGGGTATAAACTCTTTCAGCCTAAGCAATCTTTCTGAGCTGTACAGTGTGGCTAGCTTTTAGCCTAGATCTGCAGCAGTATATGGTTGCAAGTCTTCCAAAATATACAGCTGAGATCCGCTTATGCTGGCCTACTCCACCCACCATCCACTCTGCTCAATCAGCCTGATGCCTATACTCCATCCATGCAGCTCTGCAGTTTGAGGCCTACTTCATCAGTTCTGCTCTGCAACTACCATCATGGCAAGTGCAAGTTTTGCCCTCTAGACTAATGACTAAAATTGAAAATAAAATGCAAGCCAATCTAATTTTCCTGATGGAAAAAATACCAGTGAGAAATAGGCCATCCCGGCCGGATAGTCACTTAACCAATCGTTTCTATATATTGTAAAACTGACATAATTGGAATTTAAATGATTTTATGCAAATAAGATGGATCAAGAATGTAATCTCAGCTAACACTGTGATACCTTACATCACTGAAACTGGGTGTCAAATAATACAATTTACACATCCTGTATTATTTAACCATGTTGTGATACACTAAAACACAACAAAGTGGTTAAAGCCGATTGCTGTGGATACGATGACTATATGTATATAAATCACCATATTAAGAGTCTATTAGTGTCAGCAGCTAAATGGCTGGTGAAACTTACTTGAAGAAAGCAGAGCAGCAAATGCATTAATGGATGCCCTGTAAAATGGAAAAAAAATATCACAATCTCACCCCAATCTCACACCCTTAAAAAGTCATTATACAGCATTTTGAAATGATTTCATATTACATATTATACAAATTAAAAAATTAAAATGGGCTGTAAATAGGCTCTCATAACAATGTTTCGTGTTTTTTTTTTTTTTTACTTTCTGTGGTCCTTGATTTCTTTTTCTTTTTTCTTTTTTAATAATGCTTTTAAGGTACTTAAAAAAAAAAAAAAGAGTAGAAATATAAGATTTGGGGCTACTAAAGTAATTTGTCACACTTGGACAAATAGAAATGAGCAGCATGTAACTAAAAAAAGCTACACAATTTGTACAGGCTCATATGGGCATGAAAATTAACATCCTTTGTCAGTTATGGTTCTCTTTAGTTTGGAGTGTCACTGCTGCACTCTTTTCCAGACAGAGTGGTGTCAAACTAATAGGCCACATAAATGACAAAATTTGGGATAGTGGACCTGTGATTATGCTAAACAGGAGGTTTACTAAACTGTACAGGCTAAAAGTTTAGAAACACATCATTCAATGTCATTCAATATGTCAATTGCTGTATTCTCATTGCTATTTACATTGTAGATTCTCACTGAAGACGTCAAAACTAAGAATGAACATGTGGAGTTATGTACTTAACAAAAAAAAAGGTGAAATAACTGAAAACATGTTTTTGATTGTAGTTTCTTCAAAATACCCACCCTTTGCTCTAATTACTGCTTTGCACACTCTTGGCATTCTCACCTCTGGGAACTCTTTCAATACTGTTGGAAAACCATTTCAGGTTACTACTCTTGAAGCTCATTGAAGGAATGCCAAGAGTGTGCAAAAAAAAAATCATCAGAGAAAAGAGTGACTATTTTGAAGAAACTAGAATACAAAACATGTTTTCAATTACAGTATTTCACTTTTTTAAGTACATAACTCCACGTGTTCATTCATTTAATATTTTTGATGCGTTCAGTGATAATCTACAATATAAATAGTCATGAAAATAAAGAAAATGCATGGCATGAGGTGTGTCCAAACTTGGCCTGAACTACATACATACATACATACATACATACATACATACACACACACACACATATATATATATATATATATATATATATATATATACATATATATATATATATATATATATACACACACACATAAATGTATATTAGGGATGTTCGATACCACTTTTTTTCATACCGATACTCAGATCCGCAGTACTCACCGATACCAACTGCCGATACCAGTAGTACATTTTGACAAATAAAAAAAAAAATCATTAAAAGATATTTTTAACTCTTTACGATCCGCGGACGAGAAAGTTCGTCACGTGACACCCAGAAGTCGGCACCCGCAAACGAGAAAGTTCGTCAACTATGTTTTTTTTTAATGAATGGGTGGATGAGACTCTTGGGCAATTTCCCTCTGAGTATTCAGCCCGTGAAGCACTGTAGTGACGAACTGTGCCCTCTTGATGGCAATGATGGTCTCTTTACACGAGAAGGATGTGATTTCCTAGTAAAGGCGGAGTGTTGTGGAGTGGTGGGGGCCGGTGGCTGGGGGAGAAAAGACGAGTGCTAATGGCGGCTAACCGGAGGCCGCTAAAAACAAAAGCTCACGCTTTTGAGCAGAGCGTTTGTCACGATCGGTCAAGAGATGCCGAATAGAAAGATCAAGGAGCCGGATTCTGCTTAAAGGAAGGCTCCTTTAATTTTACATGTATGGCTTGATCGGCAGTAAATAGTTAGTTTAGCTACGAAAAATGCATTCGTTATTATACTGCACGGACTGTTTTATTTCATAATTCATTTGAGTGTGAACATCGTCAAGTACGGGGACGAGGACGTTATGTTTTATTAGCTCGTAAGTTGTTTATACTAAACAAACTGACCATGTTCATAATCTTATTTTAACAAAAAAAATTATAGAATGTGGATTAGTGTCATTATCATGTGTCATGTGCGACGTACTACATTTGTGTTCTGTCCCGCTGTTCTTCCTGTGGTGCCTTCCACTTTCATTTGCATTTCGTTCGGATCCAAACCATTGATAACCAGCCTAGGTAACGGCGTCTCGCATTTCCTTACTTCATTCTGTCTATAAATAAACACGGTTAATACACAACCTTCTTGCAACCTTTCGTTTACATCATCGGGACGCTACGCAAAAAAAGAAAAGAAAAAAAAACAGCTAGGGGAGGTTGGGCGCTGTAACGATGATACATTTAATTTTACTATTTTTTCTTTTTCCTGAAATAGTTCGTCAGTTCCACACGTTTTGCATTGCTCGTGCTGTGTGTCACTTTACCTGTTGGATATTGGCAGTTGAGATTGTCCGCAAGGAACCGATCCTCGAGTTCTTTCATTTCCAGACAGCACACATTCATTAGCGGATTGTCCATTCCTGTGCAGCTCCCGCACCACCACCCCCCCCGCCTGATTCACTCGTTCGTTAAAGTTTATTTTGTGCCCGAAAAGACCATCTGGCGCCACAACTTTCACATCCAAGGCAGACTTTCCTTCGGTAGGGTTATTTTGTCGTGTTGGATCGAAGCGATAAGGTTTAATCCTTCCGGGTTTGACGCTAGATGCACGGCTGCGTTGCATAGTGCTTCCATAGTGTAGCGTTTACACACTAGTGACGTAAACATCCGGGTTATTTAGTCACGTGTAACAAACATGCCGGCGTTCGATTCATTTTAACATCGGTTTAAAAGTTATTAATGTACATAAAAAAATAATCACGTCACCAAATTAATTATTGAAAAAGTAGCAACTTTTTGCTGCTAAAAATGGATCAATAAGTAAAGTGTTCCTTTAAGAGAGTGTGAACAGCGACAAAAACGTCACGGGCGCCCACTTCATAAGCCACCGCCTCCGCCGTTCTCTGAGACACGGAGTGAAAGTTTGCATCGTCGTATCTCTGACCAGTCCACGTCATCTGACGAGGAATCCGTGACGAATTTGGCGAACTCGAGAACTTCACCAGTTGAACAGATCAATTGAAGTGTGGCAAAGGTAACAGCAGCAGCGATTTATCCCCGAAAGCTTCTGGAAGCCCCGGAGGTAAGCTAACATTTAGCATTCTGTAAATAGAGTGATCACAATTGTACTAGTTCAGTATATTGAATGTGACAGGGATGAAATTACATAGATGGATGAGAATATTCACAGACATGCTTCTGTATACTGTATGTGCAATGTCTGTAACCTCGTACTAACTAACGCATGTTACACAACATTCGATTACAGTTGGGGCAGCGTACACAAATGGCCCCTTCGCAGTCACACGCAGTGCGACCGAGAGGTAAAAAAAAATAATAATCACAATACCTTGCAACAATAATAAAAATTAAATCTTGATTACAGTATTTTTCTGTAATTTACAGAAGCAGCTACAACACTGGCAGAGGCGTGTGAACATTTTGCAGTGTCCCCCTGAACGCAGAAGAAAGCTTCACACGTGATCACACAAAAGACACTATTGGGTTTCAAAACAAAACCCATGCACCCACTCATGCATGCATATTTTGTAAATAACCTCAGATTTGTAAATAGTTTATCAAATGTGAAAATGTTGTGTTGTTATTTCCCTGTATAGTACGTAAATAGCGCACACACGAGCACGCACGCACACGCACGAGCACGCACACACGAGCACGCACACGCACGCCCACACACATGCACAAACATTCCTGTAAATGATCAACATTTTGTAAATAGTTTGTGAAATGTGAAAATATTGCTGTTTACACACGCTATCAGATATGTAAATAAATCCTTATTTTGCTATCAAAAACACATTTTCATTTTTTTTTCATGTTTTATGGAAGGCAAGGACTGTTGAGATATTTGAGATGTCACTAAACCAAAAAATATTACTGTAAAAGTCACTGTTTTGCAGAAAATGCATCATTTCACAAAAAGCTTCATTTCTCCTTATTTTGCCCGAGATTCTTGAATTATGTCAAATCAAGCCATTTTCAAATGATTATTACTAAAAGAACAGAATAAGATAGAATTATACTTTTTTTTTTCTAATGAAAGAGGAGACCCCAATCTTTCAAAGGACACCCACCATGTCTATTTAGTCATAGCACACAATATTCTAATAAGCATTGAAAATGGGTGAAAATATGCGAAATTTGGTGGGATTCTGGAGTTACCTTGTCAGAAAATGCGTGGGATTTAAAGAGTTAAACAAATATATTTCCTTTAATTTTGCCAAAAAAAACAAAACAAAACAGCACAGTCACTCTTCAATAGTCTTAACGCTCAAAATAAAACACAAAAATGCTCTTTTAGTTTAAGATTCACAATTTTGAAGTATTTCCAAACCGGTGAAGTTTTGGTGAAAAACTGCTGCAAGCTAGCGCCAGTTACAGCCAAGGAGGACTCACTTAACGTCTTCCCCCTCTGCCATCGGTCGCTTGTACTCGTCTGCGTCACGAATACTCGAGTACTTGAAAAAAAAGCTGGTATCGGCCCGATACAGATACCTGGTATCGGTACTCGCCCATCCCTAATATACACATATATATATATATATATATATATATATATATATATATATATACTGTATATATATATATATATTAGTTTATTAGGGATTAGTTAGTTCAGAATGCATGCATGTGTGAATTCAGTACATACTTAATTGTTTGCAGATTCTTGGTGGTATAATGAGGTATACGATTGTAGATGATATCCAGCCCGTGGTTTGACACAATAAGTTTTGATGTGGAAACTGGGATACAATAAAACATACAAATGAGGAAAAAAAGGCATCGATATACAAGCATATGTCTCATGATCCCTGTAGCAATTAAGTAGTAAATTTGCTGTGTGTTGTGACAGTTAACGCCCCCATGATGAATAATTACTAGCCACCGCTTAAACCACTGTTGAATTTGGATAACAAGTTGCACACTGGAACGTAACAATGCCCACGCCATGACCATTCTTACTCCTCTCATATATTAAAAAAAAATAAAAATTTCCAGAGGCCCCGGTGCAAATTTTTTTTCTCTTTTTTTGCATGCCGTTTTTTTTGTGTTTTTTTTGAGTTGGTAAAGCGTGCCGCCGACGATTATGTTTTTTTTTTTCCCCCCAACTCACACACGTCATCACATCATTTATTTTTTTTTCCTTCTTCTGTCAAAACTCATGGCCCTCTGTGCCGTTTCTGTGCCCCGGTGCATCGCACCAGCTGCACCGTCTATATTTACGTCTCTGAGGCTGCAACATAACATAGAACACCACGCTATGATGTGCAAAGGATCCATTAAGAAGTTAATCAGTCATGGGAACCTTTTGAAATCAGGGATGTAACGATATCCAAACATCACGATACGATATCACGATATGAAGGTCACAATACGATAATTATCATGATATTGTGGGGGGGGTTGGCGATATTTAAAAAAAGATCACAATATTGTAAAATAAAAAATAAATAAATAAATCCAGGCGGCACGGTAGTCGAGTGGTTAGCACGTCCGCTTCCCAGTTCTGAGGTCTCCGGTTCGAGTCCAGGCTCGGACCTTCCTGGGTGGAGTTTGCATGTTCTCCCCGTGCCCGCGTGGGTCTTCTCCGGGTACTCCGGTCTCCTCCCACATTCCAAAGACATGCATGGCAGGTTGATTGGGCGCTCCGAATTGTCCCTAGGTGTGCGTGTGAGTGTGGATGGTTGTTCGTCTCTGTGTGCCCTGCGATTGGTTGGCACCCAGTCCAGGGTGTCCCCCGCCTACTGCCCAGAGCCAGCTGAGATAGGCGCCAGCAGCCCCCGCGACCCTTGTGAGGAATAAGCGGTCAAGAAAATGGATGGATGGATAAATAAATCCATCCATCCATCCATTTTCTTGACCGCTTATTCCTCACAAGGGTCGCGGGGGCTGATGGCGCCTATCTCTCTCGCTCTGGGCAGTAGGCGGGGGACACCCTGGACTGGTTGCCAACCAATCGCAGTAAATAAATAAATAAATAAATAAAAAAGAGCTCTTACTAAAGCGATGCATATAAACCACCTACAATCTCTAATAACTATATTGAGGCACTTACTTGTTAATGCAAGCACACATTGATCACTTCACAAGCAAATTAGGTTCCCCTTCATCTGGCAATTAGCATAGATTTTAAACAGAAGGCCAAAACATCCCTGATCAAAATTAAATTGCACTAATAAACTAGCCACTAGAGGGTGCCCTGATCAAAATTAAATTGCACTCAAAAACTAGCCACTAGAGGGTGCTAGAACTGCACAAATGGAAATCAGCTTGACTTTTTTTTTTAACAGATGTGGTCCTTTTAAACATTGTGAACATGACGACGACGACGATATTGTGGCAGTTTTAATATCACGATATCACAATATTGCCCTTATCGTTACATCCCTATTTGAAATGTTATCATAGTAGTTTATTGATGTACTGTCAACTGTTTCAGAGTACTAAAAATATAAATGTAAACATCTTGAAGTGTTTAAGTGTATTTCTAAGAAAATATTCATTACATTTCAAAGAACCGACTTTACCTGATGCGGCAAAAACTTGGATGACAACGAGGTATGCTTCAGCCCTCCTGGCATGTTGAATGTTGTTTGTGAGGAGGTTTAGAGTCAGCAGAACAGCTCCAGCCTCCTCAGCCTTTCTACCTATATCACGGTCTGAACAAACACATTATGTCATGTAAGGATATAAAAGTTGGCAGTTTTTGTGGCGTCAAAACTCTGCCGACACTTTAGAAATACATGGACATTTAGGGAACATTCTGGTTTTGAGTGTAGTGCCTAGGGATGTAACAATATCCAAACATCATGATACGACAATATCACGATATGAAGGTCACGATACGATAATTATCAAGATATTGGATATTGTGGGGGGGAGGCATTGGCAATATTTAAAAAAAGTCACAATATTGTAAAAAAAAATAAGAGCACATACTAAAAAAAAAAGCTGTGCTTTTGTACATAACAGCAATGTATATAAACCACCTACATTCTCTAATAACAATATTGAGGCGCTTACTTGTTAATGCACGCACACATTGAGTTCCTCCACATATTGACTCGCAAGCTTCACAAGCATATTACGTTCCCCTTCATCTGACAATTAGCACAGATTTTAAATATAGAAGGCCAAAACACCCCTAATGAAAATTAAATTGCACTAATAAACTATCCACCAGAGGGTGCTAGAACTGCACAAATGGAAATCAACATAACTTTTTTTTAACAGATGTGTTCCTTTTAAATATTGTGAACATGACGCCGACGATATTGTGGCAGTATTAATATCACAATATCACAATATTGCCCTTATCGTTACATCCCTAGCAGTGCCTACACTGCCCAGTCTTATTGTGTAGGGGCAATATAAGAGTTTTTGGTTTTCAATAACAAATATACTTCTTATATTACTCCCCTTTAGCGGCAAGTATAACTCACTGTTTTAGTTATTGTTTTTATAGGGAGATTTCTCCATGCCTACAACTCAAATGCAGAGGGTAAAAAATATGAACACCCCCCCCCCAAAAGGAACTTTTTAACAATCCAATAAAACCAAGTGATAGAAGAACACTGTTCATAGTAACTGAAATCTTAAAACATGACATTTACAATCAAACAATGATGGAATCCCAGCTTATCCCTACTGAGACGTTGCAGTGGTCAATGAAGAATCTCAACAGCAGATTTCAATAGATTTGTACAGGAGGATGTCATCTACAGGACGTAATTTAAAAAAAAGAAAGAAAGAAAATTCCTACATTGTTTCTTAAATGGCATATTTTATGGTTTCAATCACTATGAATAAAATATTTTTCTTCCATCATTCTTGGTTTTATTGAATTATTAAAAAGTTCCGTTGTTGTTTTTATTTATTTATTTATTTATTTATTTATTTGTATTTTTTGTCACCCTATTATTTTTAGGTTAAAGTTGACACTTTTTCTTATTAATGTTACCTTTGTGTCCAACCTGAGCCACCAGGTACAGTATAGGCAACAAAATGGTGTAGTCGGGACTGGAACTGCTGCCATTTTTGACCAGTGCATTCAGCAAGGCTTCACTTCCACCTTTACTGATCATGTAGTCAATACGATGATCAGTACCTGAAACAAACGGTGACGGTTAATTGGGCACGACTGCTTTTCTTATAGGAAATGACTACATAAAAATAAAACAACAATAAACCTTACTTGCAATACTATCCTTTGCATTGTGCCTATTTGTACCTTGCACACTACAAGTCACCTTTTTCTACCTGGCTGACGCTGCTACATATACTTCTGACTTCTAAGCAAGTTATAGTAAGTCATACAAAATGGGAAAGCAGACAATCACAGAACTTTCAGAGGTCACATATGGAGGCCGGAGCCACAATTTGAACACAAACCTATGAGGCAGATACGCTAAGCACTCGGCCACCAATACTAGATCTCAATTCTTTTCGATTATCTTCATTTATCTACATTCCGAACAAACTGGGGGAATCCATCCTATCAACCCACTGAGGAAAGGCTTCAGGATCATACACAAATGTGAATACATTAGATCACATTTCCTCAACCTCTTAAAAGTCAACTGAAAAAAAGTGTTCATTAGACACAAGACTAAAAAATAAATAATACTGTAGATAAAATAGAATAATTGTTCCCCAAATTGCGAGTACAATTTGCAAACTTTATAAATTCTTTTTATAGCAATGCGAGGCTTATTATGCGACGTTCACCAGTAGGATAGTTTTCCCCTTTACATCATAAACCTTGGCAGAAAAGTCTTCGACAGGTCTACAAGCTTGTTCTTTAAGGCTAATATGCTGAGGTTCAATGTAAAACGTGTGACTTTGCTGTGCTTTCTGCTGCGATTTTAATCTTGGTCCATTAAGCGTTCACATTTGCACTCATGTTAACTGAATCACACCAGAGTTGGACCGAGACCACTTTTTAAAGCCGAATTGGTTTGTTTTGTCTGGTGCCAGAGTCCAAATGACAAGCGTAAATGCAGTCTCCGTGTCTGTTTAATTCCCTTATCATTGACCTCATCACTTGAGGAGAAAGATGTCTTCCTATTTGTAAGTGAATTCTGGTTTCAGCTCAAGTGCGAATAGCTGCACAGACCAAAAACGGCCAGCATTAAAACTATGCCAAAAGGTATTATAAGCATTTAAAAAATCTGAAACCAGGATATATAATTTCTCCAAATTAATCAACAACTGACTTTGTACAGATACAAAATATAACACTTGACCTGTGGGACACACACGAGAAACGGCTTCTCTTGGTCAGTATAAGAAGAGGGGAAAAAAACACAAAAAACAAACAAACAAACAAACTAACAAAAAAAAAAAAGGTCTTAGGACTTGACGGCTACAATTCCACAAATAATTTAACTCGACATGTTGAATTTTTTAATGAGAGGTGAGGGGTTTAACCAAGGTTAAAAAAGAGCAATATTAGGGTCCAGATCAGGGTTACTTAAAGCTGGCATTGGGCAGAATTCTTTATTGAGCCATTAAAGTTGCAATCAAGAGTGCAAGCCATTTCATGCTTATATATGGTTGGGCAATAATTAATAAACACACATTTGCACAAAGGTTTCTGCCCGACGCCAATTCACATGACCAGGAAAAGTACTACAGAGAGAATATTACAAGGCCGCTTCTGTCAAAATTTGATGGATGACATTCTTAATTAGATTAGGGGGGTCATGTGTGGGTCATGACCCCTCCCTAATGAAGATTAATGACCCTTTAATGACTTCCAGATGTCATATAATGAAGATTAATGACCCTTAATGACTTCCAGATGTCATATAATGAGGGTTAATGACCTTTAATGACTTCCTGATGTCATTTAATGAGGGTTAATGACCCTTAATGACTTCCTGATGTCATTTAATGAAGATTAATGACCCCTAATGACTTCCTGATGTCATTTAATGAAGATGAATGACCCTTAATGACTTCCTGATGTCATTTAATGAAGATTAATGACCCTTTAATGACTTCCAGATGTCATATAATGAGGGTTAATGACCTTTAATGACTTCCAGATGTCATTTAATGAGGGGTAATGACCTTTAATGACTTCCGGATGTCGTTTAATGAGGATGAATGACCTTTAATGACTTCCGGATGTCGTATAATGAAGATGAATGACCTTTAATGACTTCCGGATGTCGTTTAATGAAGATGAATGACCTTTAATGACTTCCAGGTGTTATATAATGAAGATGAATGACCCTTAATGACTTCCTGATGTCATTTAATGAAGATTAATGACCCCTTAATGAAGATGGATGATGTGTAGGTGGTGTTCCTACCTGTTTTTGCAGATATCATGGCTGACCCGGGTTCAAATGCTAATTGTTTGGTTAACTTCCGGATCCGGTGCACGCCCCCTAGATTGAGTGAACAATGAATAATAATGAGATTGAATGACGTGATCGGAGGGAGTAGTTTAGTATGGGTAAAACCGCCGGGGGGAAAAGTACTAGCCATTTCTATTATGGTGAAGGGGGAAAAGTATGCGCAAACACGGCTCAAAGATTGTATTTTAGAGGTTGTAAAACAAGAAGTATAAGGTAAGGTTAAACTGTGATACGCTGGTTGGTATTATGAAATTAAAAAACATGAAGTTATACATTATATGTAAAAATGTTGTAAGAGTCGTTCGTGACTGCTGGGGTTGAATCTGAAAATAAACGGATAAAACTATATAATTTCCCCTTACTGATATAGTTACTATCTGACATTTTTGTTCAATATTTCTGTGAGTAGGGGGAAGCATATGCAGTCAAAGATTCATGGGGAGGTCAAATGTATGTCTGTGCTTGTGTGTGCGTACGCGCATGAATGGCTGCATGGGGGTCAAAGAAGTGTGAGGACAGACGGGCGGCTGAAGAAGTGTGAGGTTAGACGGTGGCTATAATGTTGTTAGTTTGAAAAGACAACGCTTCCTAAAATATATTACAAAAATATGCATCTACTTAGATCTGATTCTATTTATAATGATAATTTTATGTAGAAATTGGTGAAAAGCCATCATCAGCGATAGTCTCCTTACCCCTGCGAGGACAGGGGTTGCTGGTCATAAAATTAAATTAGGCTGAAGAAGAACGGATACGCAGCTAATTGCGAGGGGCCATTTTTGGTCTGAGAAAGGCGATTGTTCAATATTCCTGTGAGTAGGGGGAAGCAGAGGCAGTCAAAGATTCACGGGGAGGTCAAATGTATGTCTGAGGGGCCTGTGTATGCGTGTGTGCGTTTGCATGAGAGCTGAACAGTGTAAGATTAAACGGTAACTGTAATGTTGGTTTTCAAGAAGACATTTCCAAAACTGCTTCTTTAAAAAAACATCTACACAGATATCCATTTATGATAGTTTTATGCAGCAACCGATAGTTGAAACATCCTAGCTAACATTTTCTCAAGGATTTGAAAAGTGGTGACAAGTGAAAACTAATTAAGCTTACCTATATGCGTAACGGTGTGTGGCTTTGAGTCCATCACATACATGCTCTGCATAGAGCATATATGCGTAGCAGCGAGGTATGCGCAGCAGAAAGGGGAGATGTCCCTACACTCGTGAGAATTTTCTGAGGCTTGTTGGAGACACTAGGACTCTGTCACAGTTTGAGTGTGTGTGTTTCAATGACCATAATTGTTGGGGGGCTGGTGGATATGAGCGAGGGGGTTGGTTAGACGTCTGCCAGCGTGCTCTCCTTGGGATATTTTCTCAAATACTAAAACCCAAATGCCAGTCCTCTGAACCGAATGACCAGTTGTCTAAACACATTGAATAAATGTAACCCCTCATTTTCCAATACCATGAAACCATTTTACATGAAGACACAATTCACAAATTGCTCTCATGCGATACAAAATGTTTACCACAAGTCAACAATATTTGAACACAACGGACTTAACTGGCGTTCACACAACAACTCAAAAATTGAATACACTTGTTGCTAATGATGTGACCACACCTATAACCATCTTATTACAGTCTTTCTCAATTGCTAATACACATTTCTTGAAACCTGTACCCATTTTCTCAAAACCTTAAACACAAACACAAAAATTCAAACAATTTTCACAAAAGCCGTGACTTTTCACTTCAAAACCTATTATCCGGTATTCAAATCCGAACAATATATTCAGATCATACACACAGTAAGTCAAAATATATTCACCATGAGAGCATTTGTTAGACACGACATAAAATAATCTAACACAGAGCATCCAGGGTAGGTAGTCAACAGAGGTTTATTTTACATACATCAATAAACATAGTTTTTGGCACTAGACAAATTACTAACCAAGTTAAAATTATGGTGAATTCAAATGAAATAGAAAGGGTGTATGAAAATAAATTCCTTGGAGTAGTTATTGATGATAAATTATGTTGGAAGCCACATGTAGAAAATGTTAAAAGGAAAATGTCAAAAATCATCGGGATACTCTATAAAACTAAGGATGTCCTGAACATGAACTCATTATATATATTATATAGTTCATTATTATTACCATATTTGACCTATTGTGTGGAAATCTGGGGGACTGCATATAAAACAAACACTAACTCTGTTTTCAATTTGCAAAAAAGAGCCATAAGGATTATTAATCGTTCAAAATATACAGAATCAACACATCCATTATTTATCAAATTAAATACAATGACATTTTATGACTTGGTTGAGTTTAAAATAGCACAAATAATGTACAAAGTATATAACAATCTACTCTGCTATATTACTCAGACATTGTTTGAAATTAGACACAGTCCTTATGATATAAGGGGTACAAGTGTGTACAAAAAACCCAAAACAAGAACAAATATTAAGCAAAGGTGTGTTTCTGTAAAAGGTGTTAATTTGTGGAATAATCTGGGAATTGACTTGAAAAGATGTGACTCACTTGTTGAGTTAAAAAAAAAACGTTTAAATGCAAAGTTAAAAAAAAATTACTTTTGTCAAATAAGAGCATGAAAATTGTATATAATGAGTATGAGTATATGATTTATAAATGTATTATGGTATATGTTTAGGAATTTCATGTATATATGTTGCTGGATAATGCACGCATCATTTTATTTTTAAAAATATTAACCTAGTATTGTATCAATAATGAAATAAGTTTAAATGTATAATGTATGAGGGGTAGGACTAAATAAGTTAACTTCTTCCTACTCCCTTTTGAACATGTAAACTATGATGAGTTTGTTTTTTGTTTTTTCTTTTCTTCTTTTCTTTTTTAACTTTTGTTTCTCTGCTGTTTGTTTTTATGTTCAATAATTCAATCAAAAAACGTGATAGAGTCAAAATGGGTACTTTTAACAAAAAAAACATGCATTAGTCTTAGGGCAAAATAATTTAGGAATAGTGTGAAATGTGTTTAAGTTTTATCCAAAAAGAGTGGATGAGTTTTGAGAATTGGGTCTAAGCCTGAACCGTGTGTAAGGTTTGGTCAAAAAAGTGTTTCATTCCAGAAATTAGTCTCGGAAACTGAGAATTTGCTTCATCGAACGGGGTTTGGTGTTTTAGCAACTGATAAAAACTGTTAAGTTAAAAGCGGACATGACAATACAATAACCACACATAACAAAATCAGAACAACCCTATCTCAATTGTAAATAATACATTCAAATATTCACACCAACTTCTAGGCCGTGGGGTGAACCCCCAAAAAGTGCCTAGAAAATGAGTTTCGCTCCACTGTCTGGGCACTACTTGTTCAATGCATTTTTTGATAGATAATACCCTTCTGAACTTTGGGTTAAATGTTCACCCAATGTTTTCCTGCCCCAATTTTGTTACAAGCCAGAAATGCATATATAGGTAAATAACAAAAAACGAAAATCTTGTGCTACAGTTTTTGGTTGTAAAACGTCTTACATTAAATTTGGCAACAGAAAATCATTCCCAGATGTTATAAATACATGTACCTAACATCAGAAACAAGTATTGGTGGTTTGGTGCAATCATGTGAATTTAGATAATTAAATATATTAAATTTGTGCCAAAAAAACAAAAAACGCTTCAACTAGAAGTGAAACCAGCACACAGATGTTACATTTAGCTATGTTTATGTTTCATATATGAAAACAATTCACAACCTATTACGTAATGAAAGGTACACAAGAAGCAGCATACATCGGCCAAAAATACTACCATGCACCACAAACCTGGAACAAGGCAAAATGGACTAGATGGAAATAGATGCATTCAGAGCCCAGATTATTATAACATATAGAATATTTATTAAAGTATCAGATTGTGTCATCACAGCATGTCATTTATACCCCCCGTCCCCTACCCAAAAAATATTAATAAAAAAAAAAAATAATAATAAAATAAAAATCAAATGTGCATTCACAATAAAACCTTTGGAACTTCATTGGAACAGCTCTCTTTTTTTGGCAGACCAATTTAACAAAGGTCTGTGTTGTGGAAAAATGGAATACAGACATTTTGATTTTTGCTTGAAAAGTGTTAAAATGGAGAGTTAACATCTTGATAATGAAACAAACAAAATGGCAGATTTTACATAGATTTTACAGCCCTGCACTGTAAAGTGTCCTCGTATGCCCTGTCATTTTCCAACCTGATGTTGTACCAGCCATGTGTTAGTGTCACTTTCTTGGCTTACATCAGTAGACTCAGTAGTTGATGTATCTGATGAGTGAGGTACCCTGTCTAAAAGTTTGTCAGTTGTTGATAATGTCTCTACAAAAACCATTTCAGAGTTGTTGCTGGAAAGGGGTGTGAAAAACCAGCTGGGGGAAATCACACCTCAATCTTCGTTTCAGTATTTGCTGCCTGAAATAGAAAATTGAAGGGAAAGATGAGCACAAGATACACATATTCACATCACATTAGGGCTGCTCTATTATGGAAAAAAATAATCATCACAATTATTTTGGTAATAATTGAAATCAAGATTATTCTAAACAATTATATTTTGTTCAAATCAAGAAAATATTTCAACATTTGAAAATAAGACAATCACAATCATATGAAACTATAATTATGTAAGTTGCTTTTGGATCCAACAAAATTTTTAATATATTATTATTATTATTATTATTATTATGACGTTAGCAAAAATTTGAAGTTGGGGTGCAGTGTGTGTGTGTGTGTGCAGTAAGCTAGTTTTGACATGGGTGTGTGGTAAAATAACTCGTGTGGGCGTGCCACAACTCAAAATTAGTATTATTAGTGCTGCAGCTATCGAATATTTTGGTATTTGGATATCCTACTGAAAATTCTAGTGAATAATCGTATATTTGGATAGAAATACAAATATACCTATAGGCCTATATACTTTCTTGGTCAAAGAACAATTATAAATACAGAAGACAAAAAAAACACATTTGCATGTAATAATTAACAACCAACTGGTTTTCATTTTTAGAGAATCAATTGTATTTATTTATTTATTTTTAACTTAAATTGAGCTTGTCAGAAAACTATTTTTCTCTGAAACAGTGAGATTTTAGACAAATCTCTCCCCATAGATTTCATAAATGTGTTTCAATGTGAAGATTTATATGTTACCTGTAGTCTGAAGCATCAAGATCCCCGTGTTTATTAACACTGTTCACAAACCCCTTAGCTTGTCCATTCTCATCACATCTTTGTCAACTATAATCCTTTGACGGATTACTTGTTCACAAAAAGAATTTGTAGCTCTCAGCATTGGGTTGTCTAAAACACACACACACTCACTTAATATGTGCAGAGTCATGCTTTCTAATTAATGCTGTCTCGAAATGTAAACAGAATACAAGTGACATATTGCTGACCAATGCTTTACTTTTGAAATGTGTAATTTTAGCAAAGTGACAATGAAATAGTGCAATGTAACAACTCACATTTGTTCGTCCCTGGTTGCTGTTTCTGTTTCTGTTGACTTTAAGAACCTTGTGTAATCTCTGAAACAAAACTGCACCTCCATTGTGACACAGTCTTTTGTCTTGAATATGCAGAAGAATGGAACAGTCTTTCTTCATCTCAGCGGCCTGCAGCAACCAACCCGCTTTTAGACAAAAAAGAATTACATTATAAGTGTTATTGTCACATCACCTCTTTACAGTATATGCACATCACAGATTTAAGTAAAGTAAAGTGTTTGTTGAGGTTGATGAGAGAGAGTTTGGGGAAAAGGGAGTGTGTAGCTGTGACTCTATTATGACTCTGATGGGCACAGGTAACTCGAGTTTGGTAACAACTGTTGGATTCACTCGATAAATCATTCAGCAGCTCGCGTTTTTAATAAACTATAGCCTTAAAACTTAACATAGCAAAAAATTATTTTCAACCCTATACTAAATATCGGTCACATTAATAACAGAAATGGGCACGCGTGTGTGTAGCACATACCTGCTGACAATGTTTCTGCTTTGGCGAGATGATCCCTCTTCCGTGTGCCTTCCAATCACAGACGAGTCTACTTTGAAATTTATTTTTACAAATGATGCAGATGGCTGGAAGAACGGGGCCAGCCCAAACTCTCTCTCATCAACCTCAACAAACACTTTACTTTACTTAAATCTGTGATGTGCATATACTGTAAAGAGGTGATGTGACAATAACACTTATAATGTAATTCTTTTTTGTCTAAAAGCGGGTTGGTTGCTGCAGGCCGCTGAGATGAAGAAAGACTGTTCCATTCTTCTGCATATTCAAGACAAAAGACTGTGTCACAATGGAGGTGCAGTTTTGTTTCAGAGATTACACAAGGTTCTTAAAGTCAACAGAAACAGAAACAGCAACCAGGGACGAACAAATGTGAGTTGTTACATTGCACTATTTCATTGTCACTTTGCTAAAATTACACATTTCAAAAGTAAAGCATTGGTCAGCAATATGTCACTTGTATTCTGTTTACATTTCGAGA
Organism: Festucalex cinctus; assembly: GCF_051991245.1. NCBI lineage: Eukaryota > Metazoa > Chordata > Actinopteri > Syngnathiformes > Syngnathidae > Festucalex > Festucalex cinctus. The sequence continues at coordinate 4,343,774 of NC_135413.1, forward strand.
CAGCATTAATTAGAAAGCATGACTCTGCACATATTAAGTGAGTGTGTGTGTGTTTTAGACAACCCAATGCTGAGAGCTACAAATTCTTTTTGTGAACAAGTAATCCGTCAAAGGATTATAGTTGACAAAGATGTGATGAGAATGGACAAGCTAAGGGGTTTGTGAACAGTGTTAATAAACACGGGGATCTTGATGCTTCAGACTACAGGTAACATATAAATCTTCACATTGAAACACATTTATGAAATCTATGGGGAGAGATTTGTCTAAAATCTCACTGTTTCAGAGAAAAATAGTTTTCTGACAAGCTCAATTTAAGTTAAAAATAAATAAATAAATACAATTGATTCTCTAAAAATGAAAACCAGTTGGTTGTTAATTATTACATGCAAATGTGTTTTTTTTGTCTTCTGTATTTATAATTGTTCTTTGACCAAGAAAGTATATAGGCCTATAGGTATATTTGTATTTCTATCCAAATATACGATTATTCACTAGAATTTTCAGTAGGATATCCAAATACCAAAATATTCGATAGCTGCAGCACTAATAATACTAATTTTGAGTTGTGGCACGCCCACACGAGTTATTTTACCACACACCCATGTCAAAACTAGCTTACTGCACACACACACACACACTGCACCCCAACTTCAAATTTTTGCTAACGTCATAATAATAATAATAATAATAATAATATATTAAAAATTTTGTTGGATCCAAAAGCAACTTACATAATTATAGTTTCATATGATTGTGATTGTCTTATTTTCAAATGTTGAAATATTTTCTTGATTTGAACAAAATATAATTGTTTAGAATAATCTTGATTTCAATTATTACCAAAATAATTGTGATGATTATTTTTTTCCATAATAGAGCAGCCCTAATGTGATGTGAATATGTGTATCTTGTGCTCATCTTTCCCTTCAATTTTCTATTTCAGGCAGCAAATACTGAAACGAAGATTGAGGTGTGATTTCCCCCAGCTGGTTTTTCACACCCCTTTCCAGCAACAACTCTGAAATGGTTTTTGTAGAGACATTATCAACAACTGACAAACTTTTAGACAGGGTACCTCACTCATCAGATACATCAACTACTGAGTCTACTGATGTAAGCCAAGAAAGTGACACTAACACATGGCTGGTACAACATCAGGTTGGAAAATGACAGGGCATACGAGGACACTTTACAGTGCAGGGCTGTAAAATCTATGTAAAATCTGCCATTTTGTTTGTTTCATTATCAAGATGTTAACTCTCCATTTTAACACTTTTCAAGCAAAAATCAAAATGTCTGTATTCCATTTTTCCACAACACAGACCTTTGTTAAATTGGTCTGCCAAAAAAAGAGAGCTGTTCCAATGAAGTTCCAAAGGTTTTATTGTGAATGCACATTTGATTTTTATTTTATTATTATTATTTTTTTTTATTAATATTTTTTGGGTAGGGGACGGGGGGTATAAATGACATGCTGTGATGACACAATCTGATACTTTAATAAATATTCTATATGTTATAATAATCTGGGCTCTGAATGCATCTATTTCCATCTAGTCCATTTTGCCTTGTTCCAGGTTTGTGGTGCATGGTAGTATTTTTGGCCGATGTATGCTGCTTCTTGTGTACCTTTCATTACGTAATAGGTTGTGAATTGTTTTCATATATGAAACATAAACATAGCTAAATGTAACATCTGTGTGCTGGTTTCACTTCTAGTTGAAGCGTTTTTTGTTTTTTTGGCACAAATTTAATATATTTAATTATCTAAATTCACATGATTGCACCAAACCACCAATACTTGTTTCTGATGTTAGGTACATGTATTTATAACATCTGGGAATGATTTTCTGTTGCCAAATTTAATGTAAGACGTTTTACAACCAAAAACTGTAGCACAAGATTTTCGTTTTTTGTTATTTACCTATATATGCATTTCTGGCTTGTAACAAAATTGGGGCAGGAAAACATTGGGTGAACATTTAACCCAAAGTTCAGAAGGGTATTATCTATCAAAAAATGCATTGAACAAGTAGTGCCCAGACAGTGGAGCGAAACTCATTTTCTAGGCACTTTTTGGGGGTTCACCCCACGGCCTAGAAGTTGGTGTGAATATTTGAATGTATTATTTACAATTGAGATAGGGTTGTTCTGATTTTGTTATGTGTGGTTATTGTATTGTCATGTCCGCTTTTAACTTAACAGTTTTTATCAGTTGCTAAAACACCAAACCCCGTTCGATGAAGCAAATTCTCAGTTTCCGAGACTAATTTCTGGAATGAAACACTTTTTTGACCAAACCTTACACACGGTTCAGGCTTAGACCCAATTCTCAAAACTCATCCACTCTTTTTGGATAAAACTTAAACACATTTCACACTATTCCTAAATTATTTTGCCCTAAGACTAATGCATGTTTTTTTTGTTAAAAGTACCCATTTTGACTCTATCACGTTTTTTGATTGAATTATTGAACATAAAAACAAACAGCAGAGAAACAAAAGTTAAAAAAGAAAAGAAGAAAAGAAAAAACAAAAAACAAACTCATCATAGTTTACATGTTCAAAAGGGAGTAGGAAGAAGTTAACTTATTTAGTCCTACCCCTCATACATTATACATTTAAACTTATTTCATTATTGATACAATACTAGGTTAATATTTTTAAAAATAAAATGATGCGTGCATTATCCAGCAACATATATACATGAAATTCCTAAACATATACCATAATACATTTATAAATCATATACTCATACTCATTATATACAATTTTCATGCTCTTATTTGACAAAAGTAATTTTTTTTTAACTTTGCATTTAAACGTTTTTTTTTTAACTCAACAAGTGAGTCACATCTTTTCAAGTCAATTCCCAGATTATTCCACAAATTAACACCTTTTACAGAAACACACCTTTGCTTAATATTTGTTCTTGTTTTGGGTTTTTTGTACACACTTGTACCCCTTATATCATAAGGACTGTGTCTAATTTCAAACAATGTCTGAGTAATATAGCAGAGTAGATTGTTATATACTTTGTACATTATTTGTGCTATTTTAAACTCAACCAAGTCATAAAATGTCATTGTATTTAATTTGATAAATAATGGATGTGTTGATTCTGTATATTTTGAACGATTAATAATCCTTATGGCTCTTTTTTGCAAATTGAAAACAGAGTTAGTGTTTGTTTTATATGCAGTCCCCCAGATTTCCACACAATAGGTCAAATATGGTAATAATAATGAACTATATAATATATATAATGAGTTCATGTTCAGGACATCCTTAGTTTTATAGAGTATCCCGATGATTTTTGACATTTTCCTTTTAACATTTTCTACATGTGGCTTCCAACATAATTTATCATCAATAACTACTCCAAGGAATTTATTTTCATACACCCTTTCTATTTCATTTGAATTCACCATAATTTTAACTTGGTTAGTAATTTGTCTAGTGCCAAAAACTATGTTTATTGATGTATGTAAAATAAACCTCTGTTGACTACCTACCCTGGATGCTCTGTGTTAGATTATTTTATGTCGTGTCTAACAAATGCTCTCATGGTGAATATATTTTGACTTACTGTGTGTATGATCTGAATATATTGTTCGGATTTGAATACCGGATAATAGGTTTTGAAGTGAAAAGTCACGGCTTTTGTGAAAATTGTTTGAATTTTTGTGTTTGTGTTTAAGGTTTTGAGAAAATGGGTACAGGTTTCAAGAAATGTGTATTAGCAATTGAGAAAGACTGTAATAAGATGGTTAAATTATTATTTTTATTTTCGTGTTTACGAATACCCTTACCATTCCATGTTACTATTTTATAACTTTTGCATTGCTCGACCTGCTCCTCTCCCTCCTCTAATTCCTCTTCCTCTGGCTCTGCCTCTATCCATTGCGCTTGTTTGGACTCTCCAGCAAACTGTACACTCTGAACTTGAGTTTATAGGTGTGGTCACATCATTAGCAACAAGTGTATTCAATTTTTGAGTTGTTGTGTGAACGCCAGTTAAGTCCGTTGTGTTCAAATATTGTTGACTTGTGGTAAACATTTTGTATCGCATGAGAGCAATTTGTGAATTGTGTCTTCATGTAAAATGTTTTTATGGCATTGGAAAATGAGGGGTTACATTTATTCAATGTGTTTAGACAACTGGTCATTCGGTTCAGAGGACTGGCATTTGGGTTTTAGTATTTGAGAAAATATCCCAAGGAGAGCACGCTGGCAGACGTCTAACCAACCCCCTCGCTCATATCCACCAGCCCCCCAACAATTATGGTCATTGAAACACACACACTCAAACTGTGACAGAGTCCTAGTGTCTCCAACAAGCCTCAGAAAATTCTCACGAGTGTAGGGACATCTCCCCTTTCTGCTGCGCATACCTCGCTGCTACGCATATATGCTCTATGCAGAGCATGTATGTGATGGACTCAAAGCCACACACCGTTACGCATATAGGTAAGCTTAATTAGTTTTCACTTGTCACCACTTTTCAAATCCTTGAGAAAATGTTAGCTAGGATGTTTCAACTATCGGTTGCTGCATAAAACTATCATAAATGGATATCTGTGTAGATGTTTTTTTAAAGAAGCAGTTTTGGAAATGTCTTCTTGAAAACCAACATTACAGTTACCGTTTAATCTTACACTGTTCAGCTCTCATGCAAACGCACACACGCATACACAGGCCCCTCAGACATACATTTGACCTCCCCGTGAATCTTTGACTGCCTCTGCTTCCCCCTACTCACAGGAATATTGAACAATCGCCTTTCTCAGACCAAAAATGGCCCCTCGCAATTAGCTGCGTATCCGTTCTTCTTCAGCCTAATTTAATTTTATGACCAGCAACCCCTGTCCTCGCAGGGGTAAGGAGACTATCGCTGATGATGGCTTTTCACCAATTTCTACATAAAATTATCATTATAAATAGAATCAGATCTAAGTAGATGCATATTTTTGTAATATATTTTAGGAAGCGTTGTCTTTTCAAACTAACAACATTATAGCCACCGTCTAACCTCACACTTCTTCAGCCGCCCGTCTGTCCTCACACTTCTTTGACCCCCATGCAGCCATTCATGCGCGTACGCACACACAAGCACAGACATACATTTGACCTCCCCATGAATCTTTGACTGCATATGCTTCCCCCTACTCACAGAAATATTGAACAAAAATGTCAGATAGTAACTATATCAGTAAGGGGAAATTATATAGTTTTATCCGTTTATTTTCAGATTCAACCCCAGCAGTCACGAACGACTCTTACAACATTTTTACATATAATGTATAACTTCATGTTTTTTAATTTCATAATACCAACCAGCGTATCACAGTTTAACCTTACCTTATACTTCTTGTTTTACAACCTCTAAAATACAATCTTTGAGCCGTGTTTGCGCATACTTTTCCCCCTTCACCATAATAGAAATGGCTAGTACTTTCCCCCCCGGCGGTTTTACCCATACTAAACTACTCCCTCCGATCACGTCATTCAATCTCATTATTATTCATTGTTCACTCAATCTAGGGGGCGTGCACCGGATCCGGAAGTTAACCAAACAATTAGCATTTGAACCCGGGTCAGCCATGATATCTGCAAAAACAGGTAGGAACACCACCTACACATCATCCATCTTCATTAAGGGGTCATTAATCTTCATTAAATGACATCAGGAAGTCATTAAGGGTCATTCATCTTCATTATATAACACCTGGAAGTCATTAAAGGTCATTCATCTTCATTAAACGACATCCGGAAGTCATTAAAGGTCATTCATCTTCATTATACGACATCCGGAAGTCATTAAAGGTCATTCATCCTCATTAAACGACATCCGGAAGTCATTAAAGGTCATTACCCCTCATTAAATGACATCTGGAAGTCATTAAAGGTCATTAACCCTCATTATATGACATCTGGAAGTCATTAAAGGGTCATTAATCTTCATTAAATGACATCAGGAAGTCATTAAGGGTCATTCATCTTCATTAAATGACATCAGGAAGTCATTAGGGGTCATTAATCTTCATTAAATGACATCAGGAAGTCATTAAGGGTCATTAACCCTCATTAAATGACATCAGGAAGTCATTAAAGGTCATTAACCCTCATTATATGACATCTGGAAGTCATTAAGGGTCATTAATCTTCATTATATGACATCTGGAAGTCATTAAAGGGTCATTAATCTTCATTAGGGAGGGGTCATGACCCACACATGACCCCCCTAATCTAATTAAGAATGTCATCCATCAAATTTTGACAGAAGCGGCCTTGTAATATTCTCTCTTACTACAATTGGTTGAAGGACATAATGCAAATGTCTTCATTTATATTATTGATTTCCATGCTAACCTGCAGACAGAAGTTCATCCAGGATATTGAGAACATTTAAGGTACTCTCAGCATCCCCAGCATTCTGGAAAAATAAAGAAAAGTACAACTCTGGTCACAAAACATGCAAGAAGATAACTACACGCAGTGGGCCAGGCAAGTGACTCAGTGAATTCATAACATTGGACATCTCTCTGTTTTGCCAAATAAACGCCAGCCCATTCGCAGTTTGTCATTTCAATGTGAATGAGGGGCATAATGTAAATTTTGCCTTGAAAACTGCAATGAGAAACCGCTTATTTCGAGTCTTGATAATGTACTGTAATGTACAAATAACTCTTTTTCATATTAATAAATAATCAACAGACCAGGACAATAATGAAATAATTAAAGGCCAAATGTGAAGTAATTTCATAAAATACCATATAGGGTCACAATTGAAGCATTGAAACACTGTCCAACAAATAAAGTATGAAAAAATAATTTATATGTTATATATTTGACGAAATAATCGCTTTTCCGAAGTTCGAGCCTGGCGGGCGACAAACCCGGAAGTGATACGTCACACCGGGAACAGCGATGGCAGCGCTCCATACAGACGCTATACAAAGCCACTCAAACGTCGATTCAGACAGCGATGTCAGCGATAGGTTGAGCGAAAATGAGGAGAACCAAGTTTTTAAAGAGTTGGAGGAAGAGGAGGAGGTTGGCATTTTATACGTTGGACTTTACATTTACGAGCCAAATGCTAATCAGGATGCTGATAATGCGCCCAGACACCTGACATGGAATGGAGACAAGACCCGTCGAAATTACAAGATGGGTAAGATATATAGGCAGTGGTATTTTTTTATGATTTGAAGATGCCAGCATTTGCACATAATTTTATATTTTTGTCTGATGACATTTAAAAAAAATAAAATAAATAAATCAGACTGTTTTTAAAGCATTAACTCAGTACTTGAGTATTCTTTTCAGCAATTTTTATTTTTTTTACTTGTACTTGAGAGATTTATCAATGACTATTTCTTACTTTTGTACATGATTCCGTCCACGTACTTGTATATTTTGAAACAAATGTTTTCATAAACAGAATTATTGACTGATTGGTATAGCAATACACTTGTTCAATAACATTTCTGCTCATGGTGTCATCGCTCAGTATTTTACTTTTTTTTTTTATATAAATTTCAGGCGTACTTGTGGTAATTGCCAGCAAATGCCTACAGCTGTAGAATGTGTTTGCTGCCATGAAATTCAAGAAGTAGTGACTACGTCTACAAGGAGAGGAACACTTCAATCAGGTACTGGACTGCATCACTGATCATCCTGGATTCAATGCTGTGTGCCTGAACCCATATGGATTATAGGTGGCATGGATGACCTACAAGCAGCAGTACAAAGGCAAGGCATTTGATGGGCCACAGGATGCCAAGTATAGACATATTGCCGACAGACAATTGGTGCGCTGGTGCTGGAAGTTTCTTGGTCTGGACAACCGTGTTCTGCTCCCAGCATGTTGCAATGTCTTGTATCAGGGCACATTTTCCACCACCAGGAGAAGAGGAGTCAGCTGTATTCAAAGGGTTTCGTGTTTCACAGAGAAATGTTCCAGAACTGTGATTTGTACTGGTTGCATCATAATAAGAATAAACAAATGAGGACAACTTAATACAAGGAATATGATTCTTTATTTCCTGAGGAATCTCGTATGGTGCTCAGCAATAACATTTGACTTGTCCGGTCTGTTCACTGCTGCTGTAAGAAATTGTGGCTCGACTACCACATCATTCGGTTTTGTACTTATTTGGAACGTCAATCACTTTCATCGCCTCTGAAAGGCAGTCAGTCACATAGTCTACAAAAAAAAAAAAAAAATTGGGATGATAAATATTTGGGTGACATATGGGTTACACTCAGTAATGCATCTGCCTGGAATTGTTTTTGTTTCATAACTTACCATAAGTTTCATCCACCAATATCTTTCTCAGAGAATAGCCACCACTCTTATATTTGGGATAAACGATGCAGTAGGAGTGTATTCCTTCCTTCGTCACTTTCTGTGGTCTCCCAGCATTTTCATTATAATGCATAGCAGCGAGAATGATTCTGGAATTGAACAAAAATTGCCTTATAAAGAAATTGTCACATTGTGATGAAATAGCTTTATATCTCTAAGTTCTACATTTCATCCATATGTTCTACTAGTCATGGACAAATCACACTTGAAGAAGCACATTATATATATATATATATATATATATATATATATATATATATATATATATATATATATATATATATATATATATGTTTTTTTTCGATTCTTTGAGATGGCATTTTTGGTTGAACAGATGCAGTGGAAATTTAATACATTTCCATTGCACTAGCTGTTATGTTTAAGCCATGAGCACCATCTAGAGGAGCCTCAAAGCAAGTGCTTCATTACGTTACTTTCCCCCCTCATCACCACTATAGTCTCCATTTCATACATATCAAAGTTTTCTTAAACGCACCTGCTTTTCATTCCTTTGTACGAGAAGTTGTACATCTTTGGGGCAAAGTGATTCACCACACTGTGAAAAGCTTACACACCACTGGTCTGTCCGAGGTGAGACATCTTCATGACATCGTTGACAAACATGGTATTTGTCAGGAGTTCCACCACTGCGACATTGACTTCAGTACCTTCAAATGAATTTCATTTCCTTAGTTTGTTATAAATGTTAGTTGGCATGTGACAGATGTTTGGTTGTTCTACAGATACAAGGTATGACAATATTTATATTTTCAGGTTAAACTAGCAACAACTCTAAGAATAAAAATATAAATAATACCTGGTAAGTACATAGTGACAAAAACAACTCCGCCTAACTTACTTTTATCCACACTATGTGGTGGCATAACTTCATCATCTTGGCTGTTTGAACAGGATTGATCCTGCAATAACTGACCCTCGTAATCAGCCATTTCTTGTTCAGAGGCAGCTGCAGAGGGGATAGCCTCAGCTACGGCTCGCTTCCTTTCTCGGTTAGCTGCTGCTGCACGCTGGGCAGGTGGATTTTGAATCTGCTGCTGGTCTTGTGGAGGCAGGTGAATTGTTGGGACAGCAGTTGTATTGAGCAATAACCTGCAGAAACATAAGGTGACACTAAAAATATGCGTCGCTCATAAAACCTATAAAACCTACCGGCAAAAAAAATAAAAAATAAAAAATAAAAAACAACTATCACATTTCATCTAACCCTGCCTTACCAAATATTTAATTATTTAATGACTCATAAAATGCAGTAAGATTGACATATGATTGGAAGTTTTTCAAAAGGACGTGTCATGTTCTTTGATCAACAAAGCAATGCTGCCAACCTATTGAAATTTACTTTCAGAACAATTTGTCTCACTGCCATTATTACTCATCGTTGATATGAATAGCACAGAGACGTTAGCTTTCGGTTCACGTCGCTAGTTTCTACTGTTCATTCCACAACTGTTGGAAGCTCTGCTTTGTCAAAGTCATCAGTGATCTATCCATAAATTCCACGTTTTTTTCTAAATAATTGTAATCATACTTACTTTTTTTGCAAATCCATTATCATAAGCAGACCGGTTGAGGAAGCAGGCATCTTCGAAGTGTTTGTAACAGAGAACACTCCTCGACGATGGCGTGAAATTCATTCGCTTCGTGCGAATGAAAGTTGACCATTTACGTGCCCTGTTATCTTTTGGCCACTCATACAACTTTTCTTTAGCTTGAGAACAATACATCACCACACATCGCCGGGTCATCTTACCGAGTAGCAATGCAAACAATGCAGTTCAATGGCCGACTTCTCTCGCAACTTCCCGGTGTGACGTCATTTCCGAAAATTTCCGAAGATTGTCGAAGAAAAGCATTTTCGTTGTCAAGGGCGTTGCTATGGGTTAAACTAAGAACCTGAAAGGGTTGCGTCAAAAAAAATAACGAAAATATGCTTACAATGGTTTAGCCATTGGTATTACTCAAAAACATGGTTGGCCAACCTTACTTCACATTTGGTCTTTAAATACAAAAATTAAAAGAATAAACTAATCTTTATATCCGGAGACACGTCATGGTATATTGCACACGGTTTCATGACCACAACTCTCTGCGAGTGTTTGCATTTTCAAAGGATCACTTCTGAAACATTCCAAGAAAGTCACAATGACCCATCACATGTGAGCTCTTTTTAGAACGGACCCGCAGGCTACTCATGCTGTCCTAGGGGCTACCTTGTGCCCACAGGCACCACACTGGTGACCCCTGCTTTAGTTCATATTTTCTGACAAAAACAAAAATGATTTTCGGACTCCTGTTAGGCTACCACGTCAACCATTTATGATTGGATAACGTGACATATGCAACCTTCCACCACAGAGGAATGCAGCATTTTTTCAGTTTGCAGCAATGCATTAGAAATCCGCTCGTCCATTCAAAGACCATTCATATACTGAAAGTAGTCCGGAAAGTCATTTTTCGATACAAACATTTTGAGTATGTAAACAGGGACCTTGGAAACTAGCCTGAAAAGTCCTTTTTGACAAATGCTTCCCTTAACAGTTGACAAACTAATACAGTACATGTCTCCCTTTCTCATAGAGATGATCTTCATTTTAACTTCCATTTAAGATGACATAGTGGAAAGCATGATATTGATCTAACATGCTCACAATCTTTTACTCTCAGGGGATCACTAAAATGGGAAGGGCTAAAAAAGAAGACATGAATATTGTCATGTGCTGAAGGTTGTATCCCAAAGTGCAGACACAAATAAGGTTTTAACTATTTATTCACATCGAGAGGCATAGAACAAACTTGACTAGATGAGAAACAAAGAGAGTTGCACAGAGGGACAAAAAGCAATAATGCGGCAAGCACACACAATTCTCAGAACGTTACTACAGACAGTGAATCAATCTGATTGGTTGTCACTAAGTAAAGGAGTAAAGATTGAGATCACACAGGTCCTGACATCACATAACATCACATAGCGTCTTTCCAGTTGAAACCAGATGATGGTTACATCATTTCAAAACTGACACTAGACCTCACAGTCATGAACCCAAACTTAACAGGTCATGTACTCAAACTTAAACCCTGGCGTGACCCCAGACAAGACAAAAATGTCAAAGCAAGTTAATTATAGATGCGATTTTGGAGCGGTACATTTGCAATTTATCATTCACAACAGGAATTTTCCCGGAACAAATGAAAATAGCAAAAGTACTCCAACTTCAAAAAAGGAAATAAAAATGATTTTCTGTATTATAATTATCATATGATATCTCTACTCCCACAGCTTTCTAAAATATTGGAAAAATTGTATGTAACAAGATTAAATGAATCCATAGATATGTCTAAAATTTTAAGTAATAGCCGATATGGGTTTCGCTCGAATCACTCAACTCCCATGGCATTAATGGAGTTAAAGTTAACTGAAGAAATTTCCACAACTATGGATAAAAAAATAAAATAAATAAAAACATGTTTTAGTTAATTATCCTCTGCGAACCTTGTGAGGAATAAGTGGTCAAGAAAATGGATGGATGGATGTTTTAGTTAGTGTCTTCATGGATTGACAAAAAGCAAGTTATGAAATATCATCCATCCATCCATCCATTTTCTTGGCCGCTTATTCCTCACAAGGGTCACGGGGGGTGCTGGCGCCTATCTCAGCTGGCTCTGGGTAGTAGGCGAGTGACACCCTGGACTGGTTGCCAGCCAATCGCAGGGCACACAGAGACGGACAACCATCCACACTCACAAGCACACCTAGGGACAATTCGGAGCGCCCAATTAACCTGCCATGCATGTCTTTTGGAATGTGGGAGGAGTACCCGGAGAAAGCCCACGCAGGCATGGGGAGAACATGCAAACTCCACCCAGGAAGGCCGGAGCCTGGACTCGAACCAGAGTCCTCAGAACTGGGAGGCGGACGTGCTAACCACTCGGCCACCGTGCCGCCTATGAAATATCATTGCGTAAACTATTTAAATATGCTATAAGCGGTGTTGCGCAATGGGTTTTGAGTTATTTAAACAATCGAAAACAGTATATTCAATTCAATAATAGATCATCAAAACACAGTTATGTTACTTGTGGGGTGCCCCAGGGATCAATTCTGGGGCCAGTACTTTTTCCCCTTTATGTGAATGATATTACAACTATTTCGAATTTGTTAAAATGTATTTTGTTTGCAGACGACACCACTTCATTTCATACCGGGAAAAATATATATAATGTATTACAAGTAATAGAGTAAAAGTTTAAGAATATTATGAAGTGCCTGTCTATAAATATTAGTAAAACCAGATTTATGATTTTCAGTTGTAAAAATATAGATGAAACTACACTGACTGTGGAAGTAATGGATATAGAAAGGGCTAATGAAATAAAGTTTTTAGGTATTAATATTGATGAACATTTATCATAGAAAGCACATATAGAACATGTCAAATCTAAGGTATCCCAAACCATAGCCTTTTTACAAAAGGTTAAAGAATCATTTAATAAGAATGCTTTGTTATTGTTATATAATTCATTGATTGTTCCATACCTGACTTATTGCAATGAAGTGTTGGGGTGTGCAGCGAAAACATACACTGAACCCATTTTTCTTTTAAAGAAACGTTCTATTCGTGTCGTGTCTGGATGTGGATACAGAGACCACACTAATCCATTATTTATAACTAAAAACTTTAAAATTTAATGAATGGATGGAGTTTAACCGCCTTAAAATAATGTATAAAGACCATCATGAAATTTTACCAATTAACATGCAAATCAAATTCAAAAAAAGGGAAAGTGTGTACAAATTAAGAGGAACATATATTTTTTCCAAAACTAAATACAGAAAAGAACGATGTATTTCAACTCAAGGTGTCAGTCTGTGGAACAATCTGGATTGCACAACTAAATCATCTCAATTCCATTCGTATTTAAAAAAAAAAAAAAAAAATGTATAAAAGCTCAATTATATTGGACAAATATATATTGCACAAGGACATGCTCTTGAATCATTTTGTTTGTTACCATAACTTCTTGACTGCTTAATTATTTTGTGTTGATTATTATTATTATTATTATTATTATTATTATTATTATTATTATTATTATTATTATTATTATTGTTTCAGTTTTATTTTATTTTATGATCGAGGCCAATATCACAAGTTTTACTTCTTTCTGTCCCTTTTCATTTCTTTTTTAAAGAATGAAATAAAAATTTTGAATTGACGACATTGTAAAAAACAAGAGGACCACACATCCTTCCAATTATCCATCCCATTCTCTGTACCACTTATTCTCACATGGGTTATGAGTGCGTTGGAGCCTTTCCCAGGTAACTGAGGGCGAAAGGCGCTGGACACCCTGAACTGGTAGGCAGCCAATAAGCAGTGCACAAATAGACAAACGACAATTCACACTCACGCTCACACCTATTGACAATTTAGCGTATTCAATTAACCTACCATGCATGTTTTTGAAATGTGGAAGAAACCAGACTACCCGGAGTAAAGCCATGCAGGAGAACATGCAACCTCCACACTGGAAACCTGGAGTGCAAATTTGAACTGTGAGGCAGATGTGCTTACCAGGTGTGCTTGCTGCCTTCAGTGTAAACATCAATGGTTTATAAAGTTTAAATATTACATTTAAAATCAAAATCTTATCCTCTACTTAATGACACCTTCCATCATATAAAGAACATTTGTTTAAAGCTCAACAGTATCTTAATGTATAATGCAGCATTGTCCTGTGGATCCCTACCTGTAGTGTCGAAAAAATGGCTTCAAAGCCACTGGAGGAATTCCGGGAGCCTGACATTCTTGATTGAATGTGCTCTGTGTCGGTTGTCAAAAAGCCAGACATAACTGGGAACGGGTAGGTTTCGGAAATCGAAAAACAAAAAAAGTCTGATATGCCAAAAGTATGAAGAAACGTTTGGATTCCAAAGCACAGAAACGGAGATGGAGTGGAAATCAAACGTGTGTACCACAGCCACACACAAAAGTCAAACGTTTTTGTATGAGAGAGAGAGAGAGAGAGAGAGAGAAAGAGAGAGAGAGAGAGAGAGAGAGAGAGAGAGAGAGAGAGAGAGAGAGAGAGAGAGAGAGAGAGAGAGACCAGACACACAGACAGACAGAGCGACAATCTCCTCCAACTTGACTGGGAATGATCAGGGAGACTGCATTTATTTATGAGCGTTTAGAAGTAGTGCCATCCTGTAAATAAACTTCATCTATTTATTAAGTATGTTGAAACATATTTTTTCCAGAGCTAAACAGTAGATGGCTAGACTCATGATCATGTTGGTTGAATGTGCATCGTGTGCCGTGGTTCTCACACATGCTTGTGCATATGTAATTCTATCCTTCCAGGATAAAGAGCTCTAGAAAACATTTGTGCTGTGGTGTTGAGAGGTCTGCCACTAAAAAAAGGCTTTGACAAGACCAGCTGGGCAGCTGCACAGCAAACTATATTCAGTCAGTGGTAGGATTCATTCACGGTGGATTAATGGCTAAGTACTTATGTTTGGCACTGGTAACATGCACACACATACTGTACACACGCATGCTGCTGACAGCCGCTTTTCTCAGAACTTTTTGCATGGTGACTTTGTCGATTCAGTGTGCTTCTTTGGTCATATTACTAAGTCCTTTACATTAAGTGACACTTTGATCACTAGTGGAGCCCAGTGGGGCTTTTTTTTTGTTTTTTTTTGCTTGTTTTCCGTCTCTACTTTCTACTTGGGGCGCCATGGTGATTGAGCTGGCAGAAGCCCTCCCACAGGTGCCTTTTCTTGGACACTTTGCCCACACACACTGCTACTAAAATAAGTGTCACTGTACTTGGATTGATTAAACTTTTGTTGACATTATTTCATCCTATTGAGATTGTAATTTTTATTTTCCTGCCCATAATGTGATTGTAAACATGTTATTTAACACTGTTCCAGGCTGTTCCAGTGCCTTGAGAGCTTCTGGTTTGGGCAATAAACGCTTTTCACAGCTGACACAATGCAAGAGGTTATGATCACTCTGAAAAATAATTCACGGTGTATATACAACATTGATAGCTGATTTGAGCTCAAACGCATCATGACTAAAGACATTGTTCACATAAAGATGTCAGGCTAAAAAAAAAATAAAAAAAAAAAGTAAATAAATAAATATATATATATATATATATATATATATATATATATATATATATATATATATATATATATATATATATATATATATATATATATATATATAAACTTATTTTAAATACAATGCTTTCTTATGGTTCTTTAAAAAGCCATCAAATATTGAATTAATAAAAGGGATGAATGCAACACAAGTCTGCTACTAGTGCAAGAATAATTAATATCTAACATTACAACATACAACAAATAAAAACATAATTATACTTTTTGCTATTTGCATTGCGCCGCTTGGCATGCTGGGAATTACAGCATCAACTTCCTCTTTTGCTGGAGAGTTTTGAACATGATTTGTGTGCACAAGAACAGGGATTGTTTTTGCAAGATTTCCTAATTATATTTTGTGCAAGGTTATTCTTTCATCCATTATTCTCAGTAAGCTCATTTGTAGCCTCAACAGATAGACACAACCCTTTTGAGCTGCGTGCAGAGTGGCTGCCATCTTGATTCATTGGGTTAGTTCAACTTAAAATCAAGAGCTTTCTATGCATACAAAAAATTAAGTTTAAGTTTCAGTTAAAAACGTATATTAATAAATTGGTCTATTCCAGGGGTCTCCAAGTTCGGTCCGCGAGAGCCCCTATCCAGCCTGTTTTCCATGTTTCTCTCCACTAGCACCTGATTCATGATCGGGATCGCTATCAGGCTTCTGCAAAGCTTGCTGATTAGCTGATCATTAGATTCAGCTGTGCTGAAGGACGGAGACATGGAAAACAGGCTGGATAGGGGCTCTTGAGGACCGAACTTGGAGACCCCTGGTCTATTCTGTTGAGAGAAGGAGAGAGGTGGCTCAACGTGCAGCTCTACGTGCTGCCCTCAATATGTTTGTGACTGAATCAGCCTGACCAGTGTGATTGTCTTTTGAAGCAGTTGTAGTTTTCTGTGGCTATTGAAATGCCAACGTGCAGTCAACTGTTCAATTCAATTCAATTCATCATTACCACGTGGTGGCATGGATCAGTGGTAGTAGTGGTTGTCTCCCAATGCAGAGCTTGTGGTTTTGATCCCCAGCCCTTGTGACCATGTCCCAAATGTTCTTGACCAACCTAAAGAACCTCCAGTTCCTGATTGTATGTCATCATTAGTTGAACAATTCAAGTAGAAAAGAAGAGAAAGAACAGGTGACTGTTGTGTAATTTTGCATAGTTGTGTTGGTTCCACTTAATTAAGCTTGTAGAATACAAAACTAATCATGTTCTCGATACTAAAGAATTGAGTTTTCCTAACTAGAGAAGTATTGTTGCATTTATGCAATGGCTAACCCCGGGATTTACACTAGTTGCGTGTGTAGTGCGGCTGCGGTGCGGTGCGTCTTGACTGCGTGCTCCGGACGCGTCAATTTTTTGGCCAACTCACACAGGCTCCGCACAGCTGCGGTCCGGCAGCTCCGTCGCAGACCACTTCCCGCCGTGTCTCGCGCGATCATATGGCATTGAAAACAACGACAAACACACAGAAAGTCTGTGCTCAACAGAGAAGCAGAAAGGGAGGTGGACTTTTATTATTTTGTGGCTTTCTACCTCCAATATAAACCTCTCCTCGTCCATGTTCGCTGGTGTGTAAACCGTGAATGAGCACCTCACACGTTAACTCCAGGCCCGGCTACGCCCACATCACGTTTTGCTAACATGCTTGCGAAATAGGAGTTGGCGAGTGTTTTATTCTGAAAGGTAACCGGAAATTTATTTTGAAACTGCGTCAGGTCTTCCTGTCCCGCTCGATGTGTTTTGTGCTAGCTTGCCATTTTCCGGAGGCCAACGGATGCGACGTCCGGCAAAAATAGAAAATAGGTCTATCCGTGCGGAAGGGCTGCGGTACGCTCCAGCTGAGACGCAAGCGACACGCAACGCACACGCAAGCGGTGTAATTTGCACCATTCGAATGCATGGAATCTAATTGGTTGCGTCACCGGAACGCACCGCAGCCGCACCGCAGCCGCATCCGGTGTGAGTCCCGGGTCAGTTGGAATAACTTAAAAAGATACAAAATAGGCGCTTTTCCACCGCAGGAACTTTTGGAAAACTTTTCAGTTGACCTTGGTAAAATTCAGTTTGTGTGTTTTTTCACCAACAACAATTTCCAGGGTAATTAAGTTCCACAGGGGCCATTCAATTACTATCTCAGCAGCAGGGTCTTGCTTAGCCAGGCAGGAACTTTGAGGGGGTTGGCTTCAATGGCCACGGCTGATTGGTCAAATTTGGGGGCGTTGTTTTTACATCAGCTTGGCTCAATCAACCTCATTTGAATTAATTACCGAGAACTCGAAGACGCTGTGGAAACACAATTATAAATTCCCTGCTAAACTTTTACAACCAAGAACTCCCTTTACCCAGAACTTAAAGATCCTGGGCTTGTTGGTGGAAAAGCAGCTAATGTTACCTCAATTTATTAAGTTGGTCCAGCACTATTTTTTTTACAGTATATACAGTAATTAAATGGAGTATTATAGAACAATGAAAATTAAGTTGGTTCAACTTAAGATTCTCGTGTGCAAAACAAATTTATTTGCTTGTATTAAAGTAATGTTGTGGTATTTACACAATGGAAGCTAAAGTTGAAAGAAGTTAAAAAGATGCATGCAAATTGTTACCTCAATTTTTCAAGTCTGTTCCAAATCAAAGTACGAAGTTAACTTAAGACTTCTTCTTTTTTTTTTTTTTTTTTATTTAGACCAACTTACTAAAATAAATGATCAAATAATTATAATGTGTTCATGGAACAAACTCACTTTTTTTTATGCAGAGAAAGCCCTTGGCACGCTCCATGGTGATTGCAATCTAGCCTCATCTGTCAGCCTTATCCATCACTTTTGCAAAGAGGAGGGGGCTCAGAGCTGATCCCTGTTGCAGTCCCGCCTCCACTTTGAACTCCTCCGTCACACCATCGTGAGTGACTGCTCTTTTAGACAGAAGATGGCATAAGTAGGCGAGAGAGCAGCCTTGAGTGAGACATAGTTTGTCTGCAGAAAAAAAATCTCATCAATGCAGTGACAAAAGAGAAGATGAAGTGAATTTGACTGGTGGGTGTCCTATTTATATGTTGCTGGATTTTCTTGGTTAGTAGCCTACTTGTCTAAATATGTTGGTTCACATTGCAGAAAATATGTTTCAACATGCAAATAGGAGCCAATCAGTCGTGCAAGCCAACTTCTCATGATTAACTGACACTGTCTTTTTTTTTTTTTTTTTGCATTTAAATTGATGCTAAAATGGATTTTCACGCATTTAGTGTAAGTGTTCTCTTTGTTTCCCCTCATTTAAAGAAGTCATTGCCAGCAAGATACAGTTGCTCTTGCTTTAAATAGACTTTGGTGTAACTCAGTCCTGACTGAAAATACTTCCACTTCATCACTTGAAAAGGATCCTATCCTATTCAGATGGATTAGATGAAATGGCATGTGGGTCAGCTTTAAACACAGCCAGGAAACATAGTACAAAGCTAAGTAAAGAAGTTTATTTATTGTTAGGTAGTGAAAAACATTGTGTACAACACGTGTGCGCATGTGAGAGTTGAAGTTGATGGAATAGTAGTGTGCTGGGGAGCGATAATTGGGTCGTCTTTTGGACGAATTAATAATCTGGACATTACAGAGGTAAATTATATTTACCTCGATAACCTCTAGGGGCACCACGTTGGTTTTGCTTTGGGTTAACAGGAGCAAACAACGCCCAAAATCCTTCCTTCATCAGTCATTTATAATCTAAAGTCGCCACACTCGATATTCAGTGGTTCGTTGTACTAACAAAAGAATAATAATCCACTCGGAAACACAGATGACTTAGGCGGAATAGAGTTAATAAAACATGCATTTATTCACGATTGCTACACTCCAGTATCAAAACACTGCCTATCTAACTATTCTACCGTCAGAAGAAAAGAAATAAAATAAAGCTAATGAAAATAAGGAAGGAATGCGAATGAATAAGGAAACAGGGAAAAGAGAAATTTGACCTGCCAGATCTGTGATATGTTTCAAACGTAAGTTGCGCACAGTGGTACCGATTTGGGGAACGTGGACTTGCGAGAATAGATGTTGCGTCGAAGTGAACAGAAACGGGCGGTCTTTTGAAAGGGGGAAAAATAGTTTAATGTTCGTTGAAAAAGGCAAGAAAATCAAAAAAAGGGCTATTCCACAGGTGAGCAAGGAAGCCGCTCGGGGGCTGACGTAGTTGCGCGGCTCGTCCCTTAATTGGTTGGCGACTCGGCGAGGTTGATTGTCCGGCAAGGTTGGTTCTGCCGGACAGCTGTCCGACTCCAGGTGTTGGAGCTCGGTCCGCTACGCGCCTGCGTACGGGGAAGGCCAGCCGTTGGAGGTGAGCTAGCACCGCGGCGGGGCGCCACCGAATAGCAGGTGGTGCGGGGCGGCTTAGGTGTACAACCTTGAGTGCGGCGGTACGTTGCAAGTGTACCCCGGGGCCGCTGAGTTCGCCGCTGGTGGGCAATCACCGATGGTGAAAAAAAACAACAAGAAAAAAAAAGGAGTAAAAGAGTCTTTGGGGTCAGCGTTGCAGTTTGCACCTGCTTTGGCGGGGCGTGGAGCGAGTGTTCGCTCTCGTGGCAATGGTTGCTGCCAGAAAAAAAAAAAGGGGGCCACGTGTTTGGCAAGTTTCTTGGAACAAAGAGTTCGAGCAGGCTGGGAAACTTGCAGGTAGAGAGCGATCGGAAGATGATGTTGGAGGAGCGAAGTTGGAAGAGAGAGAGAGAGAGAGAGAGAGAGAGAGAGATCCTCTCGTCTTTTTAAAGTCTGTGGGCGGGGCTTCAGTAGGGGGGTGGCACACCCGTTCTGTTTGCTCGCGCAGACTTAAAAAAAAAATTATTAAAGGGATTAATAATTTGGCATTAAATTTGGTCAGTCTGGCAAATCAGTTTCCCCACACAACCCGTTTAACACATCGTAATTAATGCATCATAAACCAACGTGTGAGGTAATTTCTACTTGAGCCTAATCTGACTGAACTGAAAGATATTGATTACCTTCCATTCCTTATAGAGTACAAATGAAATAGGACGTTCATACACACAAAGATATAACATGTATCATACGTAGTTCAGTTATCTGTCAAGAATTATCATGGTATAAATGTGTAAAAATGTGGTTGTTTGTATGAATTGTCACTAAGGATAGTTCCAAGTTTCACCACTTGACGGTGCTGTTGCTCCATCTAGACGTTCCAGGTGTGCCCCCCTGGAGGAGTGACGCCAGAGAGTCCTCCCTGGTTGATAAGAAACTTCATAAACATTCCTTTGATCAGTCGTTTGTATATTCCAATTCATTGAAGGTGTTTCTCGGGCTCCGGGAAGTCGGGGCCCGAATAGACTCCTTCGGCAGACGCATAAATCCCTTTGTCTCCTGGTCAGCGCTTTGTTGGTGGTTGGGTGACCACCTGCAGAGCTAACCAAGCTTAGATCCTGTCTGGGCAGTGGAATATTTATGCAACTGCAGAGAATTTGCTTTCGAAGGAGCAAACTTTAAAAAAAAAAATTAGAGGGTGGCCTGGGCCATAGGCCATAGTTGTTACAGTGTTCTATAGGGGCAAGATGGAATGGTCCCCCTCTTATGATGCATATTATTTACATACATTTGGCATTTTCAGCCAAATATCTCAAAATATTAGAATATTTCCTCAGACCAAGTAAAAAAAATGCCATAATCAGCAATATTAAAACAATAAAAGGCTTGCAATATTTCAGTTGATTTGTAATGATTCCAGAATGTATGGCATTTTTGCTTATTTAATTGCATTACAGAAAATAATGGACTTTACCACAATATTCTAATTTTCTGAGACAGTCCTGTATGGTCGAGTTGTAGTTTTAGAAAAGTCATGGGAATCATGGGAGTCATATTGCTGACGACGAGCTAGCAGCAGGGTCTTTTGCAGAGCTAAGCAGCTAGAAAGGGGCTCTTTGCGCCATTGTGGGCATCAACATAGCCAACTAGCTTCACGGCCCCTTAAATTCAGTGAACACAATTAATTGTTTGACATGGCACAAGCAGAAACTGACTTGCTGGAGTCCATGCAGAAGATCGAAGCACACAAAGTACTTCGATAAGGGAAGTAATAATAATAATCATTAGGGGTGTGAATTGCCTAGTACCTGACGATTCGATTCGTATCACGATTCACAGGTCGCGATTCGATTCGATACCGATTAATCCCGATACGAATTTATAAGTCGATTGCTGCGATTTTTTTTCATTCAAATTTAGAAAATACTAATCAGTAAGCTTGTAGAGTGTAAGATTTATATGAAAATGTATTATTTATTTATCTGAAATTTCAGTCTTATAGAGGTTGTAATCTGTTTCATGTTTGAACAGCATTACAATAAAATATTAAGGCTTAATGTTCCGTTCATATAACATTCTTCCATGCTCAAGGTGTGAATCCTAACCCGAAGTCAGACGGTTTGTTGAATATTTTTCCATTAAAAATGGAAGTTTAAAAATCGATTCACACACAAAAAAAAAAGAGGCAATGATGATAAGACGTTGAATCGGTAAGACTACCGAATGAACAATTCTGAGCTCTTAAAAAAAAAAAAAAAAAAGAAAAAAAAAAAGATTTTTTTATTGAATCGATTCGAGAATCGCGCGATGTAGTATCGCGATATATTGCAGAATCGATTTTTTTTAACACCCCTAATAATCATAATAATAATGATGATGATGATGATGATGATGATGATGATTATCATTATCATTATTATTATTACGTGATGAATTCTGCGATCGGCTGGCAACCAGTCCAGGATGTCCCCCGCCTACTGCCCAGAGCCAGCTGAGATAGGCTCCAGCACCCCCTGCGACCCTTGTGAGGAATAAGCGGTCAAGAAAATGGATGGATGTGATAAATTTCTTTCTACAATGATTCAAAGGATTCAATGAAATGACATACACCACACAAATCTGTAAAGCTCCTGTCTGCCTGCACCTCAAATTCACCAAAATGGCATTGCACAAATTGTGCCACAACTTAGACCAGGTTCCATCAGGCATATAGATGAGTTTCACTTTCAGCCAAGAAATTGCCAGATGTGAAGGGAGGCGTGTAAAAGAAAACACCATCAGTCTGGCAGAACACACCGAGCACGGCCTGCTAACTTCCCGAACACAACAAATGAGGCATGCAGTAGCACTCATATAGTATAATGGTAATGCCGTGTCCTGTCTTTGACTTAGACACTCCGATCCACTGAAATCAGAATCAGATGCAGATACAATAAAATACGTCCATGTTAAGTGTGTTTACACACACTGTGTCACCAAACAGAACAGTGATAACTGTCACCCTTTAATGAGCAACCGCACGAATGCTATTTATAGACCGCAAGGCTACGTGACTTCAGCAGCATGAACAAGGAAGTGGGTCAAAAAGAAGGTCGCTCATTGACGAGACATGCAAATAGTGCTTGTTTTGTTCTCGTTTATCTCCGAAAAAACAACATGCCGAGTAAACACAGCTGTTATGGAACTTGCAGAAACCACTCCAGACACAACCGTCCACATATGAAGGATGTATTCTTTAGTTCGTTTCCCGAAGCCAAAAGTTCAGAGTCATAAAAGTGAACAGGGATCAACTTGTGTGGACGTCCAAAAGAGCAGTTTAACAGCAGCGAAGTGAAGACTTTCACCTTCAAATCTAGTAAACATTTTGTTGGGAGGCATGCATGCAGACACGGCGCTCCGCATACGCTGATCACGCACTGCGCGTAGGGCACCAACTGCCTAAGGGGGCACCAAAAAACAAATCAAGCCCGTAAAAATAATCATATTAGTAATTATAATATCAGTGTCTAATATTTAAAATAAAAGCTTGTAAAGCATGTTAATAAATACAAAAAATAACGTAGCATTATTTACTGGACGAGCGGTATCGCTGGTCTACGTTGGTGCCCCCCCCTCCCCTAGTAGTTTGCTCCTATTAGGGAAAGGGGGAGGGCTGCGGGGTGCACTTTTGCTCCAACGGAGCAAACTAAGGAAAGGGGGAGGGGGGCGGGGTGCACTTTTGCTCCAACGAAGCAAACTACTAGGGAAAGGGGGAGGGGGGTGGGGTGCACTTTATGCTTCAATCGCAAATTTGGCAGAAGTTTATTCTTGGATATCTGGACATGTCATCAAAAAGGCATCAAGAATTGGGGGCAGAAAAGAGGAAAAGAAAAAACGAGGTGATGCTCGCGCGTCACTTGCAGGTATGACAATGACAATTTGTTTGTTTATTTTGTAGCAGCTACGTTTACATGACCACAGTTAGCAAAAACAAACAAACAAAACAAAAACACTCCAAACCGCCGCAGAGGAATGGTTGTGACCAGCACGTTCATTATACGGTATGTTAAATGGAATGTGACGAGACAATACTGTTTCATATGGAACGGCCAAGAGCGGAATGTACTGGTGAAAGTGTAATTTGAAAATAATAATAATAATAATCATCTTAAGGCAAAGTAGATTTCCTCATTTCATATTCATAGTTTTAACATTATGTCCAGAATTTTTAGATAGTGCCCTATCAGTCCTTCTCTAAAAAGGTAGATTATTAAAATTTTCATGTACCTGTGTTTTAAATATAGGCCTGCACAATACCATAATCCTAATCAATTTAGAAAATGTTTGTACCATGGTTGGTTCAAAACCATATTTCATTGTAGAATCCCTGAATATTGTCTTGTATTTCTGAATACAGGATCAATGCTTCAATATGTTCAAGGAGCATTTCATAAATGCGGAAATTGCACAAAAGCTGTCATATTGTCATGGTTCGGTTCTCAGCCCTGTTGTGCTCTTGTGTATGTGTTTCAGTGCCAATTACAAGGGGGGCGTTCACCAGCCCCGCACCTGCATCGAGTTGGCAATCAGGACTATAAAAGGACTCCGACAAGCAACAGCCAGCTGTCGGATTATTATTTGCTCACCATTGTGTCCAAGTGTTCTCCACGTTCTCCAGTTGGTAAAGTTTTTTGAATCTGCTGTCGTCCTTAGTTAAGTTGTATTCACGTGTGTATTTCCGCGTCGCCTTTTGTTTGTATTTCCGTGTTGTTTGATTCCGTGTCCATTCCGAGTAGTCCTTGCCGGTTGCAAGTGTTTTGAGTTTTTCTAGTCCTTGCCTTTTGCAAGTGTTTTGTGTTACCTCCGTGTTCTTTGCATGTGCGCAAGAGCACTTTTGTAGATCTCGTTGACTTGCCTGCGAGCAAGCCTTGTTCCATCGGTTTATCCAAACAAATAAATCGAGATTGTTTTCCTCCTCTGAGCCTGCGTTTTTGGGATCTGTTCTTTATCGACTCTATCGAGTCATTACACATATAGCCGATTTTGCAGCCCAGAAATGGAGACATGTGCCTCTGTAGGGCCTCTACTAACTTGCTTGCACTTTGTTTATTTCCAGATGTTTATTTGTTAATAGTAGTGGCATTGAGTTTTATTTTAATTCATTTAGATTTAATTATTTGAGTATTTGGTGTCATTGTTAGTTTTAGAAAGACTTATTATTTATCACTTATTTTTGTGAACATTTTTAAAACTTCAACATTGTGTAAGGGAAATCGGTCCAATTAATTATTAAATCAATAATTGTTAATTATTAAATTAATAATCAATTGGCTCATTAATTGAAGGAGACTCAAACTTAATATTTAAATTAAGTTGAGCTTGCCTGCGGAGCACCACATCTCTTTTTGATAATTTTATCAGGATAACAGATGAGAACCTCGTTGAATCAGTCATTAAAATGAAGGTTGTGCCCTTACTACAATTTTGTGAGTTCTTTGTTCAGCTTAGAGGTCACTATAAATTGTTGAAACACACACACAGTAAACCGGGGGTTGAGTTTTGTGCACGTTTATTCTCTAACCTAGGTGGGATAATCTACTTAGAATTTAAAGAAGCAAAACTAACTACTATGATAGGCAATGAAACGAGAACTAAAATAATAAAAATAATCAAAGGAGAAGAAAAAAAGAAACGGTCTTAGCCAAGGTGATGGATTTCTTAAATCAAACCAACATGGGACCCACAATCAACCTAGTTTGCACCAATTTGTACTAGGGCGAAGGCCTGCAAAGTTGCACTTACAGAGGGGGTTGGTCTCAGAAGCAGGACCCTGGATGGAGACTCGCCAAGCTCGTTTGAAGAAGGGATGAAGAAGGTTCAGTTCAGGAGAGGGAGAGACAGGTCGTCCGGCTGGCCAACTGAGCGTCACGGGGTCAACCTGCTGGCTGGGAAGGGCCCTTTTTTGGTTGAGGCCTAGTGTGCCTGGAAAGGCACCATCCGTTTGAGCCTTGTGCAGGGACCAAAAGCAGCGTGTTTCGCTGCGCCTGTCGCAACACGCGATGGCTTCTGTGCGTTGCCGTGTGCTGGAGGTTAAGCTAGCTGGGCTAGCCCTTTGTCTGGCAGCCGCGCCGATGGAGACCAGGAAGGAGCCAAGGAGCAGCGAAGAAGCGGGAGCCAAAGAGCAGCGGAAGAGAGGGAGCAGCACGCAGGGAGCGTGCTTTTAAATTGGGAAGGCGGCGGCCTCCACACCAGGGGTCTGGTGACCAAAGTGGAAAGTTACCAGCTGGGGGAGGATTTTGGAAGACTAATCAGATTGAATCTGGATCCCATGTGTGTTAAGATTCTAAGGTCAGAATTCAACCAATGCAACACGTACAATTGAATACCTCAAATAAAATGTTACCTAGCTTACACTGTTAAAACGTGCATACACATGAAAGTTTAGTGGAGAATCTGCCACTGCAATGGAACATTTTCATGACATTTCATGGAGTCAACATTTCACAAATGGCAAACATAACATTTCATAATTCATTGTTCTGTTGCAAAATAAGAAAGTCAAGTTTCTAAGAAGGCTTTTACTGTCCTGATTTGTGTGTGTGTGCGCGTGCGCATGTCAGTCAGAGCATGTGTGGCTGTTTGTGGGGGATGTTCTTGTGCTCCCCAACCCCCACAGTGGCATGTTCAGGCCACAGGAGCTCAATTCCTTTGGAACTGAGGTTGCAAAAAGTTACAACCGGCCGATAATCGTTACAGATCCTCCCTTTGGCGATGGAAACGTTCTTCGACAGAACGTTTCGGTCGGCACTTCTAGACGTGGCATCGGCAGGTGGACAGGTGAAGCACAACAATGCAGTTACCAGAGTACAAAGTTGGTGCAAACCCACCCCTCCCCTCCCTTTGCTAAAGCTAGACTCAGCAGTTGGCTATGATGTTATCTTTCCCTCTAGGTCTACACTACGTGTCGTGTATAGAGTGGAAGGGGAAAGTAACAGACGCAACAGGAGCAGAACATGAGAGTGAAAAATAGAAGTCCAATAGTTGTCTAGAGGCCTGTGTAGGAATGTCATGTCAATGTGATTGAAAGGGGGCACTTTCGGTTCTTACTATGACTTTGGGTCTTTCTAGGGCAAAAGAAAGCTGTATTAAGGGAGCATGCAGGCCGAGAAGACGTTCTCACAACTGAGCTGTTGATGTATCAAACAGATTAGTGCAGCATGTCAAGTCTCCGCGCGGTCACACCTTGCGTGTGAGCGTGCTCTGGTTGGGACACCGGGAAGAAACAAAGTCTTGTGGTTAGTTTGGTTCAGCTTAGCGTGATGCTAGGCAGATTGAGGACTAGCGTAGTCCTTTTGTTTGTTTTGTCGGGAGACGGTAGATTGGTAATTTGTTTGCTACGCGTTGTTAGGCAAAAGGAATCTTGGTCGTGACTCGCGTGTTTCGCCATTTTCAAGTTAACGGTGTTTGGACTAACAGCGTTAGCAGTTAAGGTTCTTATTTTAAATAAGAAGCTAATAAAAGCAGTAGCTAAAAGCACATTTCTTACCAATCGCTTTAGTCGTTTGGGGAGTCTGCTGAAGTTTATTTGAGTCACTGTACACTTTCTAGGAAGTTTGTTTATGCACATGGTGTCATACGTATGAGTGCAGGTGTGCGAATGGGTGAAGCACAAATTTAATTGGCTATTCAATGGCGTTATGGCGGTTAGGTTTGGCCCTAGCCACTTTAAATATGTCGTTAGCGCATTCATACACAGCAGCAGCAAAAATGTGTTAGCCATTAGGCGCCAGGGTGTCTGAAACCACTGTTTGGAAAGGGACCATTTGGGTCCTGCATCAGTTGGAAAGGCAAATGCACCCATAGGTGCCTGATGGGTGGGAGCCAAAAGCTCCAAGTCATCTTGAGGATGAACCACAGGAAGAATCACAAGTGTATCTTGTACCTGCTGATGATGGTCAACAAAGATGGGCGAGGTTCGTCCCTCAATTGTAACCAAGGAAGTGAGGTCATGGAGGTTGGACCTGATTGGCTGGTCCAGTCCTGTTGTGATGACCTCCCTTTGACAGCTATGTGTCATGTCATGGGCGTATGATGTCATGACCCCCCCTTCGGCTACGTGGAGCCACGAACGGCAGAGATGTGCGGTCCACGGAGGAGCAAGAAGAAAGCCCATGACAGGAAGCAAAAGGTGACCACCAAAAGTGAATGTCTTGGCATGAACAGGTGAGCCGTCGACAGGCGAACGAGGAAGGCACGCGGCGGCGGTGAGCCACACAATGAGCAAAAGCAAGAGTAGAACAATGGACTGCAAGTTCATTGAAATCAGATAAGTGTTGTTGAGCACAAAGGCTGACAACGTGTGGCCCAAAAGAAGTACTGCAGGCGCGAAAGCGGGGGCAGTGAATGGCAGGGCAGTGGCGCGCACCATCTGCATTGCAAGGGTGGGCAGGGTGGGTAACAAATTGCTCAGAAATAGGCACAATGCGCCAAGCAGATTGCAAAGAACAACCACTGTGTTGTTTGGGT
This sequence comes from Festucalex cinctus, assembly GCF_051991245.1. Classification (NCBI taxonomy): domain Eukaryota; kingdom Metazoa; phylum Chordata; class Actinopteri; order Syngnathiformes; family Syngnathidae; genus Festucalex; species Festucalex cinctus. Next base: position 4,372,153 of record NC_135413.1, read on the forward strand.
TGTTCGATGACAATTTCAAGTGCGATTTCAAGTTCAAAGTCCGCGGTGAAGCTGAATGGTTTGCTTCAAAAGTGAGGACAACGGCCTCAATTTGTGTCATACGTAGCTCAGAGGTGCAATCCAAGTCGCGTTCCGTAAGGTGGCAGAGTTGCACACCCTGAGTGGGACGTTCAACTTGGCCGAGGGGAGAGCTGGTGTTGCGAAGGTGACCTCTTGAGGGCATCTCGGGGACAACAGGCATGGTCCCCCCTTGAGCTGGGTGAGAGTCCTGGTGTGAGTTTTGTACACTCCGAACAGGTTCACAAGAAGTCTCTGTTAGGCTTACCGCATAACAATTGGCAGTTTTGGTCAGCGGTGCTGCTGGCAGAGGCTGCCGCACCTGTGACCAGATTTTGCGTCGGTCGTAATCTATCAGGGGCTTGAAGCGGCCCAGCAGATCTTGACCAATGAGGAGCGGGACTGATTCCACAGCAGACACGTACACAGGGTGGACCAATTTGTGTGGTCCAATCGTCCAGTGTAACGTTGCCATGGAGTCCAGATGGGTGTTAGTCAGTGCAAATGCACCGATCTCCAATGAGCAGTGGTTGACGCGGAGCGTCCGGCCACTGTTCTTCAGCATGGCTTGAAGTTGGTTGAAGAGCGTGTTGGACATTACTGTAATGTCAGCGCCAGGATCAACCAAAGCGTCATAGTCTAATGTTTGTTCAAGTGTCGTCCTCAAATAGAACTTACGTGATGCACCTTTAATCTTGAGGTTACCTAAGAGCTGTTTGAATGGTTGATTCGACTCGGTAACAGGTGCACTGGCAGAAGGCAAAGAAGGTGCTGGATCCAGTTGGACTGAAAGAACGGTGTTGTCCGACACCTCTGGCTCATTGATGGCTGTCGGCTGACTGTCGTTGGACAATTTGCGCAGCCCATCAAGAACTTTTGTCCAGATGTTGCTGTCAATTGAGGAGTCACCTGACGTGGATGGGGGCTCCTGAGGACTATTTGTGCGGGGAGGTTTCTTTTTGCGAGGTTTTGTTTTCGCAAAGGGTTTCTCCCGTCCACAACCACGGCTGGAGCTATGACTCAACCTCGCAGGTGCACTGCGGCCGTACTGGTGCTGCTGATGAGAACCATTTTGAGGCCGTTGTGCAGGATTTGATGGGGAAGCGGCGATGTCATCGTCGCTTTGCTGTGATTCGGACTGTCGTTCAACCTCGTCTGAACCACCTGCAACATGGTAAACAGAGGATTCCACTGATTTAGCAGCGTTTTCGCGTGAAAACACAAAGGCCTTGGATGCAAGTTCACGTAGCTCGAGGCTACTTAGCGTGCGAGGACAAGTTGTCACGCCCAAGAGGCGGCTTGTGTTTGGGTGGAGGTTGTTCAAAAATAGTGTTTTGAATTCTACCTGTTCTTCCATGTTGGGTTCGTTACGATGCCCAAAGTATGCCTTGCGCAGGCGACTATAATACAGGCTGGGTGATTCCTTTCGGCCTTGTTTTACTGACCAGGCAGCAAGAAAGCTCATTGCTGATACTGGGCCATCAAATTCACGAGACAATGCGTGACACAGTGCTCGATAATCATTCAAGATGTGGATCGGCTGGCGGTCGATCCAATCACTTACTTCTCGAGTTGACGTCAATTTCATGAGGTAAATCTTGTCTTCCGTTGTTGCCTGTGGGAATCTCCTCAAATGAAAATCAAGGTCTTTGAGGTACACAGAAGTGTTATCAGAGCAATCTTGTTTTGGCTGAAATTTCTGAATGTGCTTGGCAATCGTGTCTAACTCTTTTGTAGACATGCCTGGTTGCGCCACATGATGAGGTGAAGAAGCATCTGCTTGTTGAGCAGGAGAAGGAAGGTTGGCAGCAACTGGAGACGCACAAGAAGGCGTGGCGCCTAGCGGGGGTGCCGAAACAAGAAGTGTGCTTCTTGGTGGAAACACAGAGACAGGTGAGCTTGCTCCTCTCAGTGACACTGCAGAGGGAGGGGGCCCCCGTGTGTGTTGAGCGGCAATTGGAGAAGTGCTTGCCATGGAGCGAGTGGGAACCGGAAGTGGCACAGGTGGCTGAGAAGCAGGTCCAAGATTTGCAGCAGAAGTCTGCAGCACATCAGACAACGTGGCAGCGTCTGACGAAGGAACAGGTGCGTGCACCACAAGTGGATCAAAATGCAAAGGAGAGTTCACCTGAGACAGGTCCTGAACGGGGACCTCCAAAGCAGTGGTTTGGGACGGCGTCAATGGACACCTGGTGTTACCTTGTGGGACTTGCTGTAATTTCGGTTCAGCATGGGATGACTCGTCATCCCGGCCAGTGTTGAAGGATGGATGCTGCAATCGCCGGAGTTTTTCTTCCCTTGCCATCAACTCAGATTTCAAACGAAACGTCTGCCTTTTTCCTTCAATGCGTTCATTTTTCAAAAGTCTAATCTTTTGAGTTAATTCCGCAATTTCATCATTCGCGAGAGCTAGCAAGTACTTGTCAAATTCATGCTCAGTTTGGAGATCAATCCAATGGGCTTCAGTGGGCTGATTTGATAGTTCTACAATGCATTCTTTTAGCTCACGAATTTCAGATGTGGCATTATGCCAATTTTGTTCATGCGTGCGGGCAGTTTGTGTACTCACTTTGAGTTCCTGTGTCAATTTTGTAACTTGGTTTCCCAAGTCCACGCGGTCAGATTCATGCAACCATGCTTCCAACTCGGTTAGCTTGCTGCTAACTTGGGCATGAATTTGCTGTTCTGCTGTCAGAACGCTTTTCACTTGTTCGAGTTCATGGTCACTCAATTTCCACCTAGCCACTAAATTCACCATTAGTCGGCTGAGGATTTGTGCCACATCTTCGTGGGTTAACGACCCTTGTTGAGCGTCGCAAACGAGTTGCGCAATGTTGGTGTCAAGAATCTCTGCGCTAGCGCTGGCTGTCGCGTTGGCATAGCCTGGAATGAGATTGTTAGTCACGGTCGCAAGGGCATTTTGCAAAGCATCCATGGTTAAAAGTAGCGTTATGATATCAAAGATATGTGTAAGCTCACTTCACTCAATTTGGAAGGACTAATTGTTAGCCAATTAGACAATGCTGAAAATGCTTAAAGATGAGCTTTTTAGGCTCAATTACTTGATTCAAAATGTTTTACCAAAATTATTAAGGCACAGATTAAAGGATGGTATCCAAATATGTTACCAATTATTTTAAATGGCAATGCATTAAATAATTGAGGACCCTCAACAAAGTATTGTGTTAAGCAATTTAGTCTGCTAAATTACTATTAACCACAGCATACATTTGAGGTTACAGGTTTTAGGAAACAAAAGTCTACTAAGGACAGTCACATTAAATTAAAATTACATTTAATTCAATAGAGGTTTCCAAAAGTGCCTAAAAATTGGGTAAACACTTTTACTACAACGAGAAAAGCTATACACTACTGGTTGAGTGTTGCTTTTAATTAAAACAAAATTAAGTACTTGAAAATGGTGGTTAATTATTTCAACAAACTCTTTGGTAAGTCAATAATTAAAGTTATCAAGCGTTTTAATTTTGTTAGCAAAAGTTCCTCGACTGCGGTACCGTGAATAGCCACAGGAGGACGCCGTCGGCGTTTAAAACGCAACGAGGCTCCTGTGTGTAGTATAGAGTCATACTTTTGTTCGATCAATAAAGTTTTATGACTTTACCGCATAGACAAAACAACTCCGTCGCTCGTAAGTGACACAGAATGTGTCTTAAAACGAGTGTTTAAATACCTTGCACACGTTTTAAAATCGTAGCACTTGGCAAGCAAAGTTGTTAGCGAGACGCAGCTAACGTAAACTTTGTCAATGAATGGCACGTCACCGGAAGTTGCGCGTGCGTATGTCGCCAGCTGTCAATCTGTCAAACACGTTAAATTCACTCCTTACGGATAATCGCGCGTGTTGTTATGCGCGGCACTGACGCCGAATTATCAAGAAGACACTAATAATTATAATTTAAATAAATCAAGGAGCGCAAACCACGGAAACGTTTTAATTCCCATGGGTTTATATCGCGATGCTAGTATCCTGTAAGGACTCGCGTCGAGGGGAAAGGGAAAAACTACTACTTACTGTAAGACGGTGTTAATTCATTAAACACGACGGAATTAATGAAGACTAAAAGTGCAAAACGTACAAAAATATTAACCCTAAACTCAGTGTTAACACTTGGTGAAACAGGAGTAGGAAAAATATTATAATGTAACGTTTAAGAGTGGCGAAGACACGTGATGTTAAATTGTCTTAAATCCAGTAAGAATCATAGATTAGGACGGTACAGTAGTAGTTTAAATCCCTCGATTAGTTTCAAATCACGGTAACTTGATTATTTAAATTATAAAGTGCTTTGAATGCGATGTTGAAGAAGGCAGACAGTAGGCTCACGGGGGGAGGGGGCTGTGATGTGTCCCTCTACACACGTGAGTTGCTAGAAAGCAGGAGTCAACTATACTAGCTGTAGTTTGGCAGCTGGCCGTGTAGCAATATGAGTATTAAGCAAACAGTACACTTTAGTGTTAATCAGATGGAAATCTAATTTCAACAATTTAAGCGAACTGTATAACTAGTTGTTCAGTGCTACAATTTGGCAGAGACTGGGCTCTCAGTGGGGGGTCACGTGGTGAGACGTGATCCTCTCTTGGAGGCCACAGCCAAATGAGGAGCGACTTGGAAGTCTGGCCGTTGGGCCCGCCCCTCAAATTAGTTTATTGGTCGACTGGTTTCAAGGGGTGGTTACCTGAATCCCAGTTAAGTTAAGGATACGCCTCCAAAGATGGCGGATCTTAACACGTGTGTTTTACACAAAAGGCTAGCAGTTTTAGCACCATGTGCCTTACGCTAAACCCAACAAAAGGGAGTCAACTTAACACCTTGAGAAGTGTGCTGTGACTCAAATGGTGGTCTGAATGCAGAATTTCGTGCACTAGACTATTTCCTCAGCCTAAAGGCTTGTAACGTAATCAGGTAGCTAAGCTGATTGCGCCACGTGAGGTTTGGAATATATTTTTAACCCAATCAGAATTCGTGACGAGTTAGAAAAAACATTCCCAGGCCTAAAAGTTTTGCATGCAATAAAAAAAATGTGATCGTTACTCTTCCACTTTTTTGTGTGTAACATTCACATAGTCGACAAATTCATTCTCTTCTCAATAACTAGTCGTTAGACTGTTATTTAGTGCTTCAAATACACTGCTTTTATACAGCGGATTGGCTCTGGCATAAAGTTTTAGTTAGGTTGCTATGGAAACGAGCTGAAATTTTCCCAGAAGAACACGCTGCACTAAGCTGTTTTTGGATTGTTACATGTGTGTGTTTCACAAAATATGTAACGTAAATTGGCCTCACACGGGGCACCATTATGTAAGGGAAATCGGTCCAATTAATTATTAAATCAATAATTGTTAATTATTAAATTAATAATCAATTGGCTCATTAATTGAAGGAGACTCAAACTTAATATTTAAATTAAGTTGAGCTTGCCTGCGGAGCACCACATCTCTTTTTGATAATTTTATCAGGATAACAGATGAGAACCTCGTTGAATCAGTCATTAAAATGAAGGTTGTGCCCTTACTACAATTTTGTGAGTTCTTTGTTCAGCTTAGAGGTCACTATAAATTGTTGAAACACACACACAGTAAACCAGGGGTTGAGTTTTGTGCACGTTTATTCTCTAACCTAGGTGGGATAATCTACTTAGAATTTAAAGAAGCAAAACTAACTACTATGATAGGCAATGAAACGAGAACTAAAATAATAAAAATAATCAAAGGAGAAGAAAAGAAGAAAAAAAGAAACGGTCTTAGCCAAGGTGATGGATTTCTTAAATCAAACCAACATGGGACCCACAATCAACCTAGTTTGCACCAATTTGTACTAGGGCGAAGGCCTGCAAAGTTGCACTTACAGAGGGGGTTGGTCTCAGAAGCAGGACCCTGGATGGAGACTCGCCAAGCTCGTTTGAAGAAGGGATGAAGAAGGTTCAGTTCAGGAGAGGGAGAGACAGGTCGTCCGGCTGGCCAACTGAGCGTCACGGGGTCAACCTGCTGGCTGGGAAGGGCCCTTTTTTGGTTGAGGCCTAGTGTGCCTGGAAAGGCACCATCCGTTTGAGCCTTGTGCAGGGACCAAAAGCAGCGTGTTTCGCTGCGCCTGTCGCAACACGCGATGGCTTCTGTGCGTTGCTGTGTGCTGGAGGTTAAGCTAGCTGGGCTAGCCCTTTGTCTGGCAGCCGCGCCGATGGAGACCAGGAAGGAGCCAAGGAGCAGCGAAGAAGCGGGAGCCAAAGAGCAGCGGAAGAGAGGGAGCAGCACGCAGGGAGCGTGCTTTTAAATTGGGAAGGCGGCGGCCTCCACACCAGGGGTCTGGTGACCAAAGTGGAAAGTTACCGGCTGGGGGAGGATTTTGGAAGACTAATCAGATTGAATCTGGATCCCATGTGTGTTAAGATTCTAAGGTCAGAATTCAACCAATGCAACACGTACAATTGAATACCTCAAATAAAATGTTACCTAGCTTACACTGTTAAAACGTGCATACACATGAAAGTTTAGTGGAGAATCTGCCACTGCAATGGAACATTTTCATGACATTTCATGGAGTCAACATTTCACAAATGGCAAACATAACATTTCATAATTCATTGTTCTGTTGCAAAATAAGAAAGTCAAGTTTCTAAGAAGGCTTTTACTGTCCTGATTTGTGTGTGTGTGCGCGTGCGCATGTCAGTCAGAGCATGTGTGGCTGTTTGTGGGGGATGTTCTTGTGCTCCCCACCCCCCACAGTGGCATGTTCAGGCCACAGGAGCTCAATTCCTTTGGAACTGAGGTTGCAAAAAGTTACAACCGGCCGATAATCGTTACAATTGACACTTACAAGTAGGGCTGGGTATCTATTCAGATTTCCAGAATTGATTTAATTCGATTCACAAGGGCCCGATTCAATTCATGATTCACAACGATTTTCGATTCAGTTGAGGAATTCATGCAGCACATATTTTAGACAGTCAAAAGTACCAATGCTGCAAAGAGTAGAAACTTCTTGCTCTAATTTAATGCATTAGTAAGAATATGAATATTTACATTAGGAATTGAATCCATTGCAGTTACATTAATCTGTTTCATTTAATATGGCCTGATAAAAACAATAAATCATTTAAATAAATTACAACCACAGCACAGGCTGTGTAAATAAATTGACAAAAATGGGGGGGGGGGGGGGGGGATATATTGATACATGGTTTTATGTATCAATATTGGGATATGAAAAGGTGTATCGATATGATAGAGATTTATCGATATTTCAAACCCAGCCCTACTTACAAGTAATTTTGTTTAATAAAGCAAAACTGACAAATACTCAGATCAGTTCATTTCTACCAGGGGAGGGGTGATGGGGTGTGTGGACGGAGTGTGTGTGTGTGTGGGGGGGGGCACCACAAAACATTTATGCTTAGGGCACCAAAATAGCTAGCGCCGGCCCTGCATGCATGCATGCATGCTTCTAGATGACAATCCTACCCTTGCCGGCCACCGCCGTCCAGAAGTGGTGAGCGATTGTCTTTATTTTGATGTATTTTTTTTGTTTCGCTTTTGGCACTACCCCAACTGCTGGACGACAACAATGAATGATGAGGAAAAATGCAAACATGGCGTTGCCACTGTTGAACGGAACTGTCTTGCTTACCGCCTGATTAAAAAAAATATTTTTTTTGCCTTTTGTGCAGCTGTAACATATATGAAAATGTATCTGTAGGGCCTTTTCTGAATTAAGGAAATGGGTTTATAATCGGGAATGATATAATAATTGAAAGAATTGAGGTATAGCGAGTGTTTATGGTTGTGCCCAAGAGACACACACCCGCACACACACGCACTACACACATACACACAAAAAAGAAAGCAATAGAAATTTACCTCCAACAACTATCAAAGACGTAAGACAACCAGATATGACAGACAGGGCATATGGTGGTAAAGGAAGGCTTGCTTGTGGAAACTGGAGAATGTCAGTGTCAGTTGCGTAGGACCATGTTTTGAGGGGTGGCTCTTTTCCTCATCTTTTTCAGCCCTCTACACTCAAGTTGTGTCTTCAGCTGAACATCAGTATTGTTCTTCGACGTCTATACCAGTGAATTTGGAACCAGGGATATCATTCTCAGACAGAATTTGTATATTTAGCACAGTAGACATCTCACTAGTAGACCATTTACATCCATCGAGCATGACTAGCCCACCGAGTTTGACCCTCACTAGACTCATGAATATTAATTAAGTGTAGTGACGTATATCGTGCGGTTCCCCATTAGGCCGACAAGTTTGAAGACATAAGTCATGCTAACTAGAGGACTCACCTTGGTTGAACATGTCCCTATGGTCAAAATATTTTTGATCTCTAATTGGGGTACCACCATTTGTTGATGTTGCTATTATTATTATTATTATTATTAATATCTTTCTCTTTTTTCATTAACACAGGGGTACCAACAATTTTTTCCATGTGTAGATGAACTTCCATTGCATTGCACAATTTCAGTTGGTCTAAAGTTACATGTGTCTTCTTAAAAAATCTACTTCTGAAGGAACAATCTTATAATGCATCTGTCTCAGTGTGAGATTTGTGATCATCATTTTTCTGCTCCAGATTTGTGCATCTTTTTGCTCATATGTCCTAAGTTGTCCAGTGTAGCACTGGCCATCGTCGGGTAGGAGACAGGTCTCATTTGTCAAGAAATGCTGCACCAAAGAAAAACAACTCATTCAAAATTTCAGCTCTTCAAAATCCCTGAAAGCTTGGGCTGAAAGTTATTCTGACACCACATAGGACATAGTTTAGGTAAGCTAAGTTATGCATCAGCTGTATGTGTAATATGAGCATTGTCACGCCGCCACCGGCGTGACGGCCCATGCTTTTATTTTTACAACCATGTTTACTGTTTTACCCTGAAATTCTGATTCCCCTCTCACCCCAGGTCACTTGCCCTTCCTGCAGTTCACTGATTACCGGTCCCCACCCATGATCATCACCACTTGCTACCAATCAACCCAGACAATAAAAGCCACTTGCATTCTCCCCTCAGTTGCCGAAGTGTCACATCTCAGTGCATGGAAGCGTCCTCACAGCCCTCGTACCACAGTCCTTGTTTTATGCTTTGCCTTGCCTTGTCTTGCGCCCTTAGTTTGCCCCTTGTTTTCCTCCCTAGTGGAGCGCTTTCTGTTGTCCCTGTTTTTGAGTGCCCTTTTGGTATCTCCAGTTTGGAGCTCTTTTTGTTCAGCCTTTTTTCCGTCTTTAAGAGGCGATTGGAGTTTCCTGTCATTAAAGCTGCAGCCTTGTTGGCCAACTTTATACCTGCGTCTGAGTCCTACCTCCTCTCGTCGTGTCAGTACACTTCGGCCAGCATGGACTCAGCAGATAAGTTGGAGGCTGCACTGCGGAGGCAGGCCACTCGCTTGTCGCACCTGGAGGAGATCCAGCAAGCCATGGCCACCCGGATAGGTGAACTTGCTGGACAGGTGCAGGGGCTGATGAGCCACCTGCAACACTCCACGCTACCCGCCACGAGACAGGAAACCACCGCTGAACCACCGACCACAACTCCAGCATTGGCCGGAGTAGGTCTGAGACTGGCTCCCCCGGAGCGTTACTCGGGAGAACCAGGACACTGCCAGGCATTCCTGACTGAATGCGATATCCATTTTGAACTTTCACCACAGGCCTTTCCAACAGACCGTTCCCGCGTGGCCTTCATGATCTCGCACCTGACTGGACGAGCCAGGGACTGGGCCACCGCGGAATGGGCACGAAACTCCCCGACCTGCTCAACCGCAGCCGGGTTTTGCATGACTCTCCGCCAAGTTTTTGATCCAGTCAACATGGATCGAGAGAAGACGCGAGAACTCAGCTATCTCAGACAAGGCAGAGAATCGGTTAATGATTACGCCATCCGATTCCGAACTCTAGCAGCCAAGAGTGGCTGGAACGACACAGCTCTCTTTGACCACTTTTTGAAGGGGCTCACAACCTCCATGCAGGAACTCTTGCTTCCAAGTGATTTACCCGGCAACCTGGACTCATTGATTTCGCTTGCCATCCGCACTGATCATCGGAGGCGGGAGCTCAAGCAGAGCAGCGGACTCCAAAGGATACCTGGTTCGGGACCCCTCCAGCATCCACTGGCAAGTGAGTCTTCAAGATATGCATTTCCCCAGTCATCCACCGCAAGGGAGGTCAGTGGAAATGACGAGGAACCCATGCAGCTTGGTCGGACCCAGCTAACCATCGAGGAGCGACAGCGTCGCCGCCAAGAAGGCCGCTGCTACTACTGTGGTGAACTTGGTCATCTGGTGGGATCTTGCACCATGAAGAGAGGTCCACCGGTGAGTTTCCCGTCATCCCGTCCTGCTAAGACTCAAAGAATCACGCAAGTCCGGATAAGCCACCATGCTATGACCATAGACCTGCCAGCCCTCATCGACTCTGGTTCCGACGAGAGCCTCATGGACTGGGGCCTCGTGAAACAGCTACGGGCCACCACCGAACCCCTTCCCCTAACCGTCCAGGCCAGAGCGCTTAATGGCAAGGAACTCTTTTGCATCACCCATATCACCGAACCCCTAGAAGCACGAATTGGACAACACATCGATAACCTCCGTTTACATGTAATCCAAGCTTCGTCACCCACCTTGGTTCTGGGACACCCTTGGCTACGTCAACACAACCCCCGAATCGACTGGAACTCCGGGAACGTACTGGAATGGGGAAAGGACTGTATGGATCACGTCTTGGACCAATCAGCGACCAGTGCAGTCTCAGCCGCAGTCAACCAGTTGACTCTTGAACCTCTCGTTCCCGAGCCTCGCCAGGCACCGCCTCAAGCCCCCGAGCCTCGCCGGACGCAGCGCCAAGACCCTGAGCCACGCCAAGTTTCTGCATCATGTCACGCCAAGTCTCTGCATCAAGTCACGCCAAGTCTCTGCATCACGCCGCCCAAGCCAAAGCCGTCAAAGCCAAAGCCGTCAAAGCCAAAGCCTACCATACCACACCAGGTCGGCCAAGCCTGCCACGCCTCGCCAAGCCTGCCACGCCTCGCCAAGCATGCCACGCCTCGCCAAGTCTGCCACGCCTCGCCAAGTCTGCCAAGCCTGCCACGCCAAGTCTGCCAAGCCTGCCACGCCTCGTCAGGTCTGCCAAGCCTGCCACGGCAAGTCTGCCACGTTTGCCACACCTTGCCAAGTCTACCAAGTCAAACCGGTCCACGAGATTCCCGTGGTACTTTCCGAATCTGATTCTTCGTTAAACAAAAAAGAAGTTTTGTCAGGAACATCCTGAACGGTCCCGACGGGACTCTCGTCTGGCGTCGTGGACGCCCTCCTGAACTACCTTTTTGTCTGGGACGGATGGGTGGGCCGTGTTCCCACCTCCGTGCCCCCTTCCGCCCGCCCTTGTTTTTGGACTTTGTGTTGAAGGGCCGTCAAGAGCCGGCCGTTGGGGGGAGGGGGGGGGGGGGGTACTGTCACGCCGCCACCGGCGTGACGGCCCATGCTTTTATTTTTACAACCATGTTTCCTGTTTTACCCTGAAATTCTGATTCCCCTCTCACCCCAGGTCACTTGCCCTTCCTGCAGTTCACTGATTACCGGTCCCCACCCATGATCATCACCACCTGCTACCAATCAACCCAGACAATAAAAGCCACTTGCATTCTCCCCTCAGTTGCCGAAGTGTCACATCTCAGTGCATGGAAGCGTCCTCACAGCCCTCGTACCACAGTCCTTGTTTTATGCTTTGCCTTGCCTTGTCTTGCGCCCTTAGTTTGCCCCTTGTTTTCCTCCCTAGTGGAGCGCTTTCTGTTGTCCCTGTTTTTGAGTGCCCTTTTGGTATCTCCAGTTTGGAGCTCTTTTTGTTCAGCCTTTTTTCCCTCTTTAAGAGGCGATTTGAGTTTCCTGTCATTAAAGCTGCAGCCTTGTTGGCCAACTTTATACCTGCGTCTGAGTCCTACCTCCTCTCGTCGTGTCAAGCATATTGGTAGTCGCTACACAAGCCACAGCATACATTGTTAAAATAAACTTTTCTTTAAGCGCTCACTACTACAAAGGCATACTTAACCATCTCATTACAAACATACAATGAAAAACTATCGAAAAACTATATTAAACTTTCCTTATCCTTTCCTTCCCTCCTTATCCTTCCTTTTCCATCATTAAAAATCAAAAGAGAATACATACCACAGTGGGGCATCCGAGTGAGTGATGCATAAAGTAATATTTTTTGTCTTCATCTACATTGATCTGGATTGTACAGTCACGGAATCCTGACAAGATTTTGAAATCCCTTGCTCATTTTTGTCCTCCCCATGAGCTTTGCCGCACATTAGGATTATTTTTTAAAAATCTAATAATGGTCAAATGGTAATAATAGTAATATGAATGCATTGATTTCTATAATGTTTCAGAGGATTTGATGCTCGTTGATCAAATATGTATGACTAAAATGTCTGTGTCCACCACACGTCTGTGGTGCTCGTGAATCAGCCACAAATAAGAATGCGACACGTTTGTAACATTACTTGTAGTATCACTACGGTTCCGCTGTAATTTCTTTTCGTAATCCCCATGGAGTTATGTCTCTTTACCCTCAAACTGTTTTCTGTCTGGCTGCTTTTTTTCCCCCCCCCAATAAAAATCACATATAAACAATTAAAAAGGGAGTATTTCAAACTCCTGTGCCCTACTGCAAAACTGTTCCAGCAGGACAAGGTATATAATCCACCATTCTGCATTATCTTACAGCTGAACAGGACAGTTAAAAAAAATAAATAAATAAATCCAAAGGCTAAGTAAAAATAAATACCTGAGATAATGTGGTTGCACACTTGTGCACACAGAATGTGGCTGTCATGTGTCTGTTCTCTGCCTTTCTGCTGTTTCTTTCTTTCTTTCTTTCTTTCTTTCTTTCTTTCTTTCTTTCTTTCTTTCTTTCTTTCTTTCTCACTGCTGTTTCCGGGACGACTGCTTGTGGATGGAACCTCATGTGGCACACCTGCTGCCCATGACTATCAGCAGGGTATTTAGGTGCAACATAGCTGAAGGACAGTGCCAGATGATGATATCACATTGCTCACCCCGGGTTTACACCGGATGCGGTTGCGGTGCGGTTGCGGTGCGTTCCGGCGACGCAGGTGTAACCCAGGTACAAAATTAAGTTAAGAAGTAAAATCTACTTTTTATAGAGACTGAGAAAATAGAGTAATGAAGATATAACATTTATGTTTAAAACAAACTGAAAAGAGAACGATAATAATTGAATTAATATTTGTATTGTAAAATTAATTTTTACAAGTGCACTTGAAGGCCCCCCCATGGCCTCAACCAATCAGAAGCAACATAGGTCACGTTCAGCCTATGGATTGAGAGGTCAGTTTAGGCGCGCTTCCGCCCTCTTACTTCCTCTTTTACATCGCGGGTGATGTGACGCAGTTACGAAGAGGTGAAGCAGCGAGACAAGTAGAAAGTTTTTGTAAGCTTTATTTTGTGACAAAATTTATTGAGACACGCTTACTGTTGCTTACTGTTAGTGAATACAGTTTTGAGCAGTAGCTAGTTCGAGAGCTGGTTGGACCGGAGTCAGTACTGTACACTGGAGAACTTTTTTTTTTCTTCACTCCATTTTTCTTTTTTACGTGGTGAGAGCGTTCGACGGCGCCCAGCCTTCGACGCATATGACAACGGTGAGCAATGCGTCTTGCTACTGAGACACCCATTCGCCATTGCTCATAGTCTGTTGAAACAAGTTAACTGTATAAAACAAGCTGTGAAGTAGAGTAAATTACATTTTCAGTTGCCAAACGAAAGAGGAATCTTTTGTATGTGTTTTGTTTTATAATGTGATTGCTGTGAGTGAATTTGTGTATTTCCAACTGTGAACTGATGCAGATAAAGAGGTGAATTTTTAGTACAACTCTTCATTATATTAGAAGGCCTATAATATAAGAAGAGTAATTAAGTACGCTAGTGTTTTGAACTCTCTTATCGAAGCTGACTTCATATGGAAATGTGATATTATTTACATTTTGTCAATTTAATTTTAATAAGCTTTATGTGTGATGTTCTGGACAATTTATACCACTTAGTGATGTAACAATATGTGGATGTCTATGGTTACCTACTATGATATTTGATCAAATCCTACTGTGAATTACTGGTTTTGGAAGCATTTCAATTTGCAACACATTTAACTCAATGTGTTTACTTTTTGTAATTAGGGCCCGAGCAGCGACCGCTGCGAGGTCCCTATTGTTTTTGTAAAAATTATTATTATTATTATTATTATTATTATTATTATTATTATTATTATTATTCTTCTTCTTCTTTATTCTCCGCAAACAATCGCGATTTTGGGTACCTAAATATTCACGAAAACTCACCAAACTTTGCACACTCCTCAGGTCCGGCGAAAAATTTGATATTATGAAGTCGTTATAACAACGCGACTCTATAGCGCCCCCTAGCGTAGAAAAATAAAAACCAAGCCCGACACGTTTGAGCTAGAGCAACGAAAATTGGCAGGCACGTGTAGCACCCCGAGACGCACAAAAAAGTCTATTGGGACCATGTAGCTAAAATGTACAGGAAGTGAGCTATGAATTTTTTAATGTCCAATTTTGGCCTATTTTGGCACATTCACTGTGGTCATGCTTTTTCCCCCTTTGCAAACATTTTTCATCCAATTGACTTCAAACTTGGCATTTATCATCTCAAGACCTAAGAGAACAGCTGGGCAAAACATCTTGCCTTTTCGAAATACTATACGACGGGGGCGGAGCATCAAATATTGCCTTTAAAATTTCATTTGTCCAGAAAGAGCAAATGCTTAATAACTCCCATGTTCAAGCTCCAAAAAATCTCAAACTTCTCAGGCAACGTAATAGTCACAGCCTGAAAACATCTATATGACAAAATTCAGTTATACATATAGCGCCACCTAGTGGTTACAATAAATGTCATACTTTACGTTTTTAGCTACTGTGCTGAGCTTGTTGAAGGGATCCATTTGAAAATTGGTCAGAAAAGCCTTAAGATGTTGATCATGCCCCACACCGAATATTGTAACTTTTCGTCATAGGGCGTGGCCGCTACGGTGACGCAAAATCTGAAGATTTTTCGTGAAAATAAAAGCTGCATTAACTTGACCGAGATGA